>NC_056725.1:1152388336-1152508388 GCF_019279795.1 Protopterus annectens | reverse complement strand
TTCATTCACGCCACAAACTATATCTAGTGACGTTATTCATTCACCCCACAAACTATATCTAGTGAGGTTATTCATTCACCCCACAAACTACATCTAGTGAAACTAATCATTCACCCCTCAAACTATATCTAGTAAGGTTATTCATTCACCCCACAAACTACATCTAGTGAAGCTATTCATTCACCCCAAAAACTATATCTAGTAAGGTTATTCATTCACCCCACAAACTCTATCTAGTGAGGTTGTTCATTCTCCCCACAAACTATATTTAGTGAGGTTATTCATTCACCCCACAAACTTCATCTAGTGAAGCTCTTCATTCACCCTACAAACTATATCTAATGAAGTTATTCGTTCACCCCACAAACTATATCTAGTGAGGCTATTCATTCACCTCACAAACTATATCTAGTGAGGTTATTCATTCAACCTACAAACTACATCTAGTGAAGCTATTTATTCACCCCACTAACTTTATCTAGTGACGTTATTCATTCACCCCAGAAACTACATCTAGTGAAGCTATTCATTCACCCCATAAACTATATCTAGTGAGGCAATTCATTCACCCCACAAACTATTTCTAGTGAGGTTTTTCCTTCACTCTACTATCTACATCTTGTGAAGCTATTCATTCACCCCACATACTGTATCTAGTGAAGATATTCATGGACGCATTGGACCAGTGTGCTCAAAGGATAAATGAATGAACCTTTTTAAGGCTAAGTACATTTCCTTTACACAATTGCTGCCTGTTTGCACCATGTGTTCTACCTATACCACAATGTTTATGCTTAAGACTTGATTCTGTCCTTGAAACCCAAACTAAGTGTACATATATAATTGTAGAACTTAACCTAATTCATCTTATTTTATATCATTGATTGTATTAGGTTGTATATTATAAAATGAATTGATTTTCAAAATCCACGTACTATACCCCTTTCATGATGTATTAGCATATACTGTTACCCAGTGATAACTGCAGGTTATCTCATGTTTGAAAAGTTTACATTTGGGCTACTCCAGCTACCCAACTAGCATATAATTACATAAATAAGGATATATTTTTTATGTGTGGTTCACTCTGAGAAAGAGAGAAAAAAATTCAGTGAATAGTAAGTCAAGATCTTCATCAAATAAAATACTAAAGCTATTGCTGTCTGTTTCAGTGTATTATGTGAGCAATGATATGGTATGTTCCAGCTACATGAAAAGAATATAAGGTTACACTTCTGTCTATAATGACCTTTTTAACATTTTTAGTATCTTAAAGATATCAGTAACTGGAATGACAAAGACAAAAGCATTTTACCCTTTATCCAGATGAGTTAAATGTATATCCATGTCTTCGGTTATTGTTTTTATGTAAAAATGGATTCAGAGAAGATTCATATGCAATTATAAAAGTAGTTATGCAATCCACTACCTTAGCCAGCAGAAAAGGAATAGTTTCTGTAAACAATCTAGTGCTGCAACATTGAATAATATATATTTTCAGTCATTGTGAACAGGCAGTACTCATTCAAGCTGACATTTATACATTACCTATTACAGAGTTGTACTTAACCTCTGCTGATATTAGCGTTGTAGCCTTTAGACCTCCATGAGAAATTTTAACCAGACATGACTATGACTATGTTTTTCTTTGATAAAGTAATAATACCCTTGTCTGAAATAATTCACCATAAAACGTATTGCCCAGCTTTGTCAGATAATCCTTACTTTGAATATTCTTACTTATTCTTATGAATATCTTATAGTGGTACCTATTGGCCTGATTTACAACTGAAAGTCGGCCTCTAAATCAATTTGCATTAGAAAGTGAGTCATACACTATACTACTGAGAAAGTGACACAGTCTGATCTTGGGAGTCGGTGAAAAGCTTTAAAAAAACAGAGTCTAACTTTCCCTGATCTACAGACACCGCTATCTGTTCTAACCTGGCTGGTGTGGTTGTTGTGTACATTACAAAAAACACTGCACAAAACGGCTACTTCAGCTGTGTACTAACTGAAATGCACAATTTGCTGTGTTTGTAACATTCTCTTTTACTTTTTGATGCACATTTCTGATTTTTCTTTTTAAGAAAGTACTGATGTATGACACAGCATAAGTTGTTACCTGTTGCTTGCACTACAAAAAAAAAACACATTGACAGATACTTAAGCAGTATCTGGTATTAACCACATATGAAGGATTTTCACTTTAGTATAGCATTGTGGTTGTGATTATTTTGAGCATTATTCATATCTGCACCAAGAATAGCTGCATTTTCTTTGAAATTAGTCCACAGTGCTGTCAGAATTGTTAAGCCTTCCTGTTCATGTTTTACAAATGCTTCTATCATACTTTATTATTGCAGTCTGTTTGACTTGCCTTAATTAAAACTGTACTATGTGATGTGGTATTTTAGAAACAATACATTGTTGAGAACAAGGTTTTGAACTGAATTTCATTTCCTGCAATGACATGATGCCTGGTTTCTGTTTTGTTCACTGTAATAAAATATCAGCAGCATGTTAACTTTTTGTAGAGTGCCTTCCAGATGAAGTAGCCCTGTGCATGCATATTTTTATTTGCTTACTCGGTTGGAGTAATTTTAACAACATTTTATATTCATTTTAGACATCCCTTTGATGTTTCAGCAAGTAATCTGGTTTAAGCAGACTACAGTCAGGTGCACAGATAAAATTAAAAATAAAAGATTTATTTTAATAAATGTGAACAGAAAATATAAAGGTATGATGCAACCGTATAGCTACTACATAAGGTATGTTAGAGTCATACCATTAAAACTTGGAACTGCATTGCAGATATTTATGAAACTTATCTCTTTATTAATCAGTTTGATGAAAGGCATCAGAATTAACATTATCAAACTTAGAATTGCACATATTTTGAGCAATGTCATAACTATGACCAGTTATCAGTTATAGTATAGTATATAACTTCATTTATTTTCTTTATTATATTTTGTTGAAAGTCAGCTAAGATGAACATGATCTTTCTCATGGTGACTTGTAGGTGATGACACACAGACATCATACCTCTCAACCTCTTAATACAAGAATTCTGAACAAAGATAAAAATAATGGGGAGGCAAAGGCCCAAGATCAAGGGCCGATTTTAAATACTGCTCTTAGAAACTTTGAAAGTAGCTAAAATAATAGTTTTTGCATTAGTGTGCATTTTCTGAAGGATATAAAGTCTGAAACAGAAATATCTGTTATATTTAGTCATTTTAATCCTTAATGATTTGTCAGAAAAACACAAATTGTATGAGGAACAGACCAAAAATATGAGGCAGAAATCTGGATAGTTGAGTGGTATGATAAACACAGATATAGACACAAGCAGGTAGGCAGACATGCCCAGACATACATGTTCATGCCCACACATGCATACATGCATGCACGTGCACGCACACACACACACACACACACACACACACACACACACACACACACACACACACACACACTCAAGCAGCACTTAATCTTCTTCTTCTTCTTTCGGCTTTTTCCCCGTTAGGGGCCGCCACAGCGGATCACTGTCCGCTCATGACTGGCAGTGGAGTTTTACAGTGTCGAGTTGCCAGCCCAGCGCCCAACCTTCCACAGAAGGCACACGCACACACTCACACCTAAGACCAATTTAGAGTGTCCAATCCATCTACAGCATGTCTTTGGGATGTGGGAGGAAACCGTAGCACCCGGAGGAAACCCACGCGACCACAGGGAAGACATGCAGACTCCACACAGAAGGCACCCCAGCCGAGGATTGAACCGGAGAACCTCTAGCTGTGAGGTGGCAATGCTAACCGCTGCACCACCGCGGCCGCCCTCAAGCAGCACTTAATACATTAGATAAATCTTTGTTCAGAATGGACAGTAAGTAACACATTGGTCCAGATACCATAATTAATTCAACAAAATATTAGTATGCAGTAAGCACTGGTAAAAGTACACTGGGAAAATCTTTCTGTAAATGAATATGGGACCTTATGATGCCCAGGTACCAGTATGTCTTTCATTTTCTGTAAGACAGATTTTGAATAAATAGTGTTTGGAAAGTAAATTGGGTAGCCACAGTGGTGCAGTGGTTAGTGTTGTTGCCTCACAGCAAGAGGTTCTCCGGTTCGATCCTCGGCTGGGGTGCCTTCTGTGTGGAGTCTGCATGTCCTCCCTGTGGTCGTGTGGGTTTCCTCCAGGTATTCCGGTTTCCTCCCACATCCCAAAGACATGCTGTAGGTGGATTGGACACTCTAAATTGGCCCTCGGTGTGAGTGTGTGCGTGTGTGTGCCTTCTGTGGAAGGTTGGGCGCTGGGCTGGCAACGCGACACCGTAAAACTCCACTGCCAATCATGAGCAGACAGGTGTTCCACTGTGGCAACTCTAACCGGGAAAAAGCTGAAAGAAGAAGAAGAAGTGTTTGGAAAAAAATTGTAGGATTAGGCATAAGAATTTCTTGGACTTCACTCTCTGGCTTGTTATGAGACAAAGGTCAGCATTTGCATCATATCACTAGTAACCAGTGACAGTCAAAATAGCAGAAATGACAGTCAGGATAATAATCCATCATTATCCTACATGAAGCACAGTAAAACATATCTTAGGCATGTGACTACCATACATAATGTGAAGAAAACTAATAAAATCAATGAAGTTATTACAGGAAACCACAAATCACTTACATGGCACATGAATTACTTTGATAGACATAGCTCTTTTGCTTATTATTAATTTGTTGGAAATAGGAGAACACAGCTTTCTAGCTAGAGCTCCTATTGCACAGTGCAGCAGTATGAGAAAGAGTAGCTATCTTTTTGAACATGATATTCCTGAAGTGTGAATGTTATCTTTGTAATAATTGTTACAGCTAACTGAAAGAAAGTCTGTATCTTCCTATAAACTGAACAACATGTTTTATATCAGTAACTGAGTGAAAGGTGCCAGTAACTAAAATCAGTGATAGAACACATCCAGTTATGGTGACTTGAGTGAAATCACACCTTTGTTGAGCTTTGCGCCCTTGAGACTTGGTATGGTGTCTAAACCCCACTGCATCATTCTTCTACAGCCAGTATGCTAGTAAAATTGTTTTGTTTGACTTCACCCATTTTTTTTTTACAAAATCTATGCCAAAAACATCAGGAGAACTGTCAAAATAAGTTACCCATTTCCGCATCATACCCATCCAACACTGTTGAGAAACTCATTGTGAAACATCAATGCTTAGTGTAAGGAAAGCCAAAGTCAAGAAAGAAAAAGATGCTAAACCAGAAAAGGAAAAATGTAAAGAACCCCTCCTTGTTTCTTAATCTGATTAGTGCTTTATGACAGGAGTAGTCAGACTAATATATATATATATATATATATATATATATATATATATATATATATATATATATATATATATATATATATGGGTCTACTGCTTTTAATCGAATACCACTTATTCGAAAAAGAGCAGTAGACTGCTCAGTTATGTGAAAGTGCACTTATTCGAAAGTGCATTTTCGTGAACACTGCTTCTGTGAACATATCGCACCACAGTGGAGGACAGTAGGAAAACGTTCCATGTCCTACACTGTGGTGTGGTAGTCATGTACCTTAGGGTTAGGGCACGGGTCATGATAAGGGGATAGCCCTACTAGCTATCCCCTTACCATGACCCGCGCCCTAACCCTAAGGTCCGTGACTACTGCACTAAACTGCAGTATGTAGCCCATTCGCTGAAGCAAGTTTCGCGAAAGTGCACTTTCGATTAAGTGCACATTCGCGTAACCCATGGTCTACTGTGTAATTTCGAAGTGTATTTTTGAAGTTATACATTAGACCCATATATATATATATATGTATTTGGACACACACACATCTATGTCAAGACTTAATCTCTAAAAAGACATTGAAATAAAAGTCTGAATTATAAACGTGAATAAAATCAAAACAAACTAATAGAAAAAGCAATAAGCATAAAGATTTTTTTTTTTGCAAGCATAACAAATTTTTTTGTAGGGTGGGTTAGCCTACCTGCATCCCCAAACACCCTCTGCTACATACATATACCAAGGCCAATATTACATTTCAGTGGGGAAAGTCAAATTCCTGGCCTCAACTTTACTAGAATATTGCACATCCAAATACTGGCAATGACTGAAAAGTGAATTTTCCAAATACTTAGCCAGTGTTCTAAGTGCTCAAACTTCCAACAGTTCCACCACTTGAAAGGCATGCATAAAGACTATTGCTATAAAACCTTAATGACTGAATTTTGATTGTAAGTCAAACCTTATTCCATAATTTTGGACAGCATTATATATTTGTTAATTTTTTTGTACTTATTTTAATATTTGATTGCCTTCTGATCTGGCATTAGCTTACTAAGTGGTACATTCATAATATGTATCAGATATACTACATTGATCGAATGCTGTTAGCTCACTATACACTTGCTCGCTGCCACTTGCTATAAATAGAAAGTACCCAAACTTTAACTCCTAGTAGGATTAACTTAATTACCCAACCTTCCCACCTTCTGATCCTATTAAGCTGTACAGCCTATCAGAGCTCACACTCTTCTTATTTTATTGGATTATCATCTTAACTCTAAAAATCCCACCCTTGTCCTAATTCTAACAGTAAAACTCCACCTCCCTATGGAGATGACAAGAACTAATGAAGTTATTCTGCAACCAGTACTGAAAACTTTTGTAGGCTGCTACAAGTTCCTGTTAGAATAAGCTGATATGACCTAATACAACAGGTTATTTTCTTAGACCTTCTAAAATCTATTCTAGGCCTACCCAAAGACCAATTCTTAAAGCCTTTTGATAATTCAAGGATACAGATTCCCACAAATGTTTTCAAGCTTGACAATATTCATGCATTCTAATCCCTCAACCCATTTGTTAATACTCTTGTTATGACATATAAATTAACTTGTATTTAGGTTGCCACCTGCAATAATACCACACTCTCTTCACATGAGATGTCCTACAACACTGATACAGTACTGCTCTATTTTTTTCTATCTACATCCAACTTAATTTCTCCGTATGAGTTTTTATAAGTTCATAGGTTCATAGGTAAGTACTAGGTTATCTGCCATTGAGGGCCATTTTATAGGTAAGTACTAGGTTATCTGTCATTGATGGCCATTTTAAGCCTAACCAGTTTCCCTTTTTGTGCTTGAATTAACCTGTCCCATTTGGTTAGGGATGAGACTTACCCATTCCATAGTTGATAATTATATATTACCCCTAATGAGAATAACTGGGATCATACCACAGATTATTTGAGGGAACCCTTGTATGGAATAAAATATTTAGGAGATGCCTCTGTACATTAGTAGCAGAGAGGGTAGTCCTGGGGTAAATATTTTGCACTTGATTATGAGCAGGGCTGAACTTTGTACTATGTGGATGGGGAGTTTGTTCCAGAGCAAAGGTATTCCCTGCGATATATACCTGTCCCTTCAAACTGTTCTGTTGATGTTGCAGAAGAGGTTTAGATGCCTAAACCGAGTACTTCTGATGCCATTTTACTTGCTGGTGTGCAGTAAATCCATCGATACCGGTCCGAGGATGCTTTGTATGCCAGACATAGGTCACCTCTTAGCAGTAGGATATCGAGTACAGTGACAGGGTTTTGAGTCTTTCCATGTAGGACATGTTATTTAGGCCTTTTACCCTTTTAGTAAGGTATCTCTGTGGGTGTTGCAGTTGTTGCATGCATCTAGACAGATACTGGCTGAAAGGGGACACTATATTAAATGACTGGCCTAATGAGGACTGTGTAAATGGACTGGAAACTTTATTTTTAGCTTGAAAGTACAAGTTGGTCCCTCTGCAGCATCAAGATTCATCTAAAGTTAGTGCCTACAAAATGTCATTCTGTGATTGGCACCTGAACAAGGACAGCAAAACATACAAAGTGTACTGTAGAAAAAAAGCATCTGGATATAAAGGTCACACACAGAACTACTGTCATTTGTAACTACCATTAGATTTGCTGCAATGTATTCGCAGTTTTATAAAAAAAAAGTTAAGATTCAAAATTCAGGTAAATATCAATTTTCAAACACAGACAGATGCTTCAGTGCTGTAACCCAACATATCATTAGGCTTATTTTCTCCAAGACTACTGTGTTATCTTTCATAATTTAAGTAGTATTGTACTGTCTAAGATGTCCAACCATCATCAGGTTTTCTCACTCACAAAGTATTCGAAGTGTTGGACAAAAACTTAACTGTGAAGGTTTAGTAATTCCTTCCTGCGGGGTGAACTTGATCTCACATCCTAAGTATTTTTTGCTAATACTGGTGTACCTTATTCTGACAGGAATCCAGTGACTAAATGCTCATCTCTACTTGCTTACAACACCGTTTCCCCAGTGTTAAATAAAATTAAGAATTCAATACACAGGAGGTTTAGATTCAAAAAGTTTACTAGTGTACACCAGGAGGCAAAATACGTACAAGTACAGAATTTTGTCTAACATGAAACAGGAAGCACACAATTTTATATAGATTTAACATTCAAGCTGTGCCCACCTTACTGACGTGGTATGTCACAGGGCATCTACATCATTTTAGCTTACAGTCCTCTATTCATTAATACTGCTGATGCTGTATATTTTAAAAAAGTTTTCCTCTGGTTACAATACGGCCTTGCTATCCAGCTGGTCAGACATAATGTCTTTCTGTAAAGTTACTTCTTCAAGGTTTCATATCAGTTGGAATACAATAGCAGATTCAGTCTTTTAATATACATCTTTGTTCTCTTTTACACTTTCTCACACAGCTGCATGCTATCTCAGTAATACATATACAAGGCCAAATCATCCCAGCAGGAAAGAGCAGAAGATTTCATTATTTCACACATTTAATTTCCTGACCCAGCAGATAATCACTTGTGAAAAGCATAAACATTAAAACTTGCTAAGCTAGCATCTGCCAGGGTCGAAGGTCAGCTTTGCTTCAAGCCACACTGCCGTTTCAAAACTACTTTACATTTAAACATGAATTAATCCTCTCTACTATATGATTAATAGAATAAAATGCATTATATACTACTTTGCTTTTAAACTAGCATTTCCCATATATTCAATACATATTTTTCTAACATTTCCCCCCCTATTAATACTTTTTATTCTATTTTGAAGTATGCATAGTGTCATTTCATCTCCCAACTTCTTCCACTTAGGATTTTCAGCTAGGTGAGTCATTCAATCTATACTTCAGAAAAAATATCATCTGAGATCAATCTTTCAATCTCAATATCTTGGTACAAAGTTTCAGTAACAGATACATCAATAAAATCTTTGATTAATCTTTTCATGCAGGGAATTCCACAGCAAACACATGCTCCTATTAGGAGTATACCCACACAAATGGCAATCAGAATATTCATTAGGATGGAACCCCACCCCCAAATAGATTCTGGAAAAAGTCCGTCAGTGGGTTTGGGCCTGGTTCAGTCATGGCTGATACTTGCTGAATTACCTCTAGGTGATTATTAATTTCATGCCTGTTATCTGGTATGTACGCACAGCATTCTTCTTTGATAAGCGCACACGTACCACCTCTCGCCGCTAGGGTGAAGTCAAGAGCCATTCAATTTTGTAGCACAACAGTTCTCATTGCATTCACTTCATCAGTCACCAGTTCTAGGGCAGAAAAAGTTGCATTACTCATTACTTCGAGAAGTTTCAACAACTTCCTCAGCTCCCGGATCGATTTGACTGCTCCGTAGGCTGGGAATATTCCTGCCCAGGATATAACACTGTCACTCAAGTCCATATGTGTCAATTTGCTTTTGTCTTTCATGGCATTATGATCTTTCCAGCCAGCTTTGATCTTTCCGACTGGATTCACAGGTTTTTCAACTGGACCTTCAGGTTTTCGAGCTGCTTCTCTCACATTTTGTATCTTACCTAAAGGTAATTCTGCAGTATGTCTTATTGCCGGAACCAAATAACCCAAAAAACAACTGCCGGACCAATTCTCAGGTAACCATTTATATGCCTTTTTCCCACAAATAAAATAACAGTTTTCTACTTTAGTACTAATACGCATCAGCCCTGCATGAAACATTTTCTGATCTATAACTGACAATTGTTTAAACAAAACTGGATTCTTGCGAATGTCATTCATAGTTGTTTTCAATGAGTTCAAATATGAGTCATAATTAGTATTGCAAAAAAGTATTGCCATTACTATTCTTAATATAGCATCGGTAAGATATGGTTATATTACAATTGCTCCAGCCCACCTGGAGGGTATCATTTTTATAAAAGCATGCAACTCCTTTTTGTGTGACAGGTAAAAATAAAGCTATTTTGTCCTGTGATCTCACAGTTCCTGTATCTCCCAAGTCTCATTTATCCCCAAAGGGACAGTGGACATTATCAGTCCTCCATATGCTGTTGGTATAGCTGTACAAACCCAGCAATTTGAAATGTTCATAGTCTCTGCATATACACTTTCATGGCTAGGTATGTGTTAAAATTTGGATGCCACTCTATAGACGTTTCATCACGCCTTCCCACTTTCACTTGTGTGGTTGTGTGTAGGATAAACCACAACAAAAGGAAAATTGTCACAATTGCAGTCAATAAATGTACACTCAACAAAATGATTATGCAACATCTCTTGGGTTGATCTAAATTTCTATTCGCTTTGTTTTTGGCCATCTCGGTCTGGTAGTGTATCAGTCACAAAGTTTTTATCAAGTTGAAAGTTCTTTACCGGTTTGCAGTGTGTCAAATGAACCCAGGATGTCCTCTCGGCCACTCTAACTGCAGTAGGCATTGCCAACAGAACCTGGTACGGTCCTTCCCACTTTGGACTCGCCCAATTTTTCCTTTTCGTCACTTTCAGCCACACATATGTCCCAGGGGCCAAGACTGCTTCCACCGGTCTGGTCTGTTCCTTATCTGAAAAAGAGTTAAACTGCAAAACAGATTTATTTGTTAACAGTTTCCTCATATAACTAGCTAATGATCTGTCAGCCTCTTGCTCTGCAGACATGAGAGCTTTCCACTGAGGCACATAATATGCTCTCCCAAAAACCATTTCAAAGGGAGTCAAACCCTTCACATTTGGAACCGTTCTCATACTCAGCAGTGCCAAAGGCAGACAGTATATTCAATTCTTTTGGGTTTCCTCAACTAGCTTCCTAAGCTTATTTTTGAGGGTACCATTGTACCTTTCCACCAGTCCTGCTGACTGTGGGTGGTAGGCACAATGGTTCTTTAAGGAGATACCAAAAAACTCCCAAGTTGCTGGATTGTCTGATTCACGAAATGAGTGCCGTTGTCACTATAAATCCTTTCCGGAATGCCAAATCTAAAGATTATCTCTTTTATCAGGGCTTTTGCCACTGTTGCTGCATCCTGGTTTTTGGTTGGAAAAGCTTCTACCCATTTAGAAAACATGTCTACAATAACTAAACAAAACTTTTTTCCCTCACACTTGTTCAATTCTATGAAATCCATGCAAATAGTATGGAACGGATATGGTGGTATAGAAAAACTTCCTTGCTTGGTTTTAAATGCCCCTTGTGCATGGTGCTTGTTACAAGTATGACAAGCTGCACAAAATTTTTGTGTATAATTTGTGAATCCATATGTTTGGAATATTCGGTTTACTAACTGTACCATCCCCCCTTTTGAGACATGGCACTGCCCATGGCTCAACAAAGCTGCATATCTAAATAAATTAGACGGCAATATTGGTTTTCTCTCTTTGGAAATGTACAGTCCATTCTCAAGAATTGCACCTCATTTTACCCATTTTTGTTTTTCTGCTTTTGTAGTAAGTGTCTGCATTGTTTTTAACATGTCTAAATCTAAAATCTCAGAGGGTTGTAATTCCTCATTCAAAAGTAAAGTTTCTGAGTCTGAGGCTGCTTGCTTTGCAGCTACATCAGCTCGTGCATTGCCTTTTGAAATCTTATCCTGCTTTTTCGTATGAGCTACACATTTACAAATAGCTACTTTGGTAGGTAACTGAATAGATTCTAATAACTCCAAAATAAATTGCGCATGATTAATAGGTTTTCCACTAGATGTTATCATTCCCCTATTTTTCCATTGTTGTACAAATACATGTACTGTAGAAAAAGCATACTGACTATCAGTATATATGTTTACACACTTGTTTTTTGCTAAAGTACATGCCCTCGTCAAAGCTATCAATTCTGCTGCTTGTGCAGATAAGTTATGTGGTAAGGATTGGGCTTCTAGAATTTCAATGTCTGTAACTACTGCATAGCCCACCAGATTCTTTCCTGTAGAACCCCTTCTGCATGAGCCATCCACGTAATATGTCACCTCGGCATTATCCAAGGGCATATCTGTGAGATCTTGTCTAGGTAAAGCTAACTGTTCAATTTCCTGCAGGCAGCTGTGTGGTGTGCCATCCACAGGAGTTGGAAGTAATGTTGATGGATTTAATGTCGTAAATCGTTCAATTGTCATATGAGGTTGGCTCAGCAGTATAGTCATACATGAAAGGTGTCTAGCAGGAGAAAGGTATGCCACTTTTTCTTGCAGTAAAATTATTGCAACTGCATGAGGCACTCTCAATGTGAGAGGGTGGAATAACACCACTGAGGCCGAAGCCTGTACTGCCATTGCAGCTGCAACTACTGCTTGTACACAGTGAGGCAAAGATTGCACCACTGGATCTAACTGCGATGAATAATAGGCTATGGGGCGTTGCTTATCCCCATGTTGTTGCATCAATACTGACGTCATATATCCTTGCTTACAATCTACGGTCTGAAAGAACCATTTGTGATAATTTGGAAGTCCTAAAACTAATGAAGAAGCTATCAACTGCTTCAACCTGCAGGAAGCCATTTCTGCTTCGGTTGTCCATTGTAAAATATCTTGTGCTGCCATTGGTGTCTTATATATCAAGTCAGTCAGTGGAGCAGATTCCAAAGCATAATTTGGTATCCAGCTCCGACAGAAATTAGTTGTACCCAAGAAAGACATCATTTCCTTCTTGGTTGTTGTTTTGGGTGCTTGCAAGATTGCTGTTTTTCTTTCCTCGTCTACTATTCTACCTTCATTGGATATTACATATCCCAAGTATCTAACTTGTTTTCTCCAAAGTTGTAACTTACGTTTGTTCACTTTGTGTCCTTGTGTTGCTAAAAATTTCAATAATGCTACAGTATCCTCCCTGCATTGTTGCAGGATGGGGGCTGCTAGCAAGATGTCATCTACATAAAATAGAATTTGACTACCTCCCAGTGGGGTAAATCCTGCCAGGTTGCTAGCCATTTCTTGTGCAAATATTGTTGGGCTCTCACAATATCCCTGTGGTAGTCGAGTATATGTATACCTCTTACCCTGAAATGTAAATGCAAACCAATATTGACTATCAGGATGTATAGGTATTGAAAAGAAAGCATTGCTAATATCTACCACAGAAAAATACATCTGTTGCGGTTTTAAATCGTTTAACAAAGTATGTGGGTCTGGCACCGTAGGTGCTCTAGGTATTACTGCATTATTTACAGCTTGTAAATCTTGTACCATCTGCCATTCCCCATTTGCTTTTTTAACAGGAAATAGGGGTGTATTACATGGTGAATCAGGAGATTCTACCAGTACTCCTTCTTTGAGTAATGCTGCTATTATAGGCTTAATTCCTATTTCTGCATCCTTTCTCAAAGGGTATTGTCTTTTCTGCGGTCTAAAAACTGACTTTGGGGTGATTGTAACTGGTCCTGCTGTTCGAATAAGTCCTACATCTGACTTACCTGTTGACTAAAGATTTGGTGGAATTTCACATAAGGCCTTTTCTTCTTCTTCTAATAAAAATGCTAATCAGCTGTCCTCGCTAGATTGTAAGTGTACAGCTGGATGTGTCTGTGTCAACCAATTCAGTTTTTGTTTTTGTATCCCTTGTTCTGATAGTTCTAAATCAGTCTGTTTCTCCCATCTTGTTACTTTTTCTCCTAAGTCTGCCCATTTGACACTTTTGTTCTTTGTCAAGCTGACATGTGGTAATCGATTTGATCTATATAATGCAAGGAATTCTTGAGGTAATGAACAGCTAACTACACTGTTCCCCTCAGTATCCCAGTACAAAGTACGCAATACCAATCTAGTTGCTCGATTTCTGAACAATTCTTGTTCATACTCTCTATCAGGTCCTGGTGTAGTACAGTAGTATAGAGTACAGTGTAACAAATGCTGTCGATCAGTGTCGAGGGAGGGAGCTTTACTGATGGCTACGTTCATCAGTTCCTCGGTTACTGCCCCTGGACCAGTCGTGACTAGGTCCTGGCTGTACCAGTAAAAAGTTTCACCCTCCGATCGCACTACAAAGGTATCCATTTGTCCCTGTGCCTCCATACCTTGTACAGTTGGAACTACTGCTATGCCAAATATCTGCATAAGGTCTCTGCCCAATAAGTTTACTGGACACTTTGCAGAAACAACAATTTTACTTCTCTGGGTCATACCTGAAACAGGGTCAGTTATTGCTATATCATGGGAAAGTGGTTCCCTGTATAGCAGTTCATTTGCTGCTTTCACTAGTATATAATCAGGTGATTCAGAATATTCTGGTAACTTGGAGGGATGTATCAAAGTCCGTGATGCTCCTGAGTCACACAGGAATTTGACTTCCCTTCCCTCCACCAGGAGGGTAACTTCTGGTTTTGTATCTGCTAAGTAGAGCTCTAAGCTCAATAATGCTAAGTCCAAAATTTCATTTTCTTCATCCTCCATATCTACTTGCACTTCCTCTACTCCTTCTATCTCATTTACATTTGTTTTCTGTTTATTAACTTTTCCGGATGATTTCTGACTTTCACATGATGTATCTTCACTATCATATAGTCAGTCCTCATATCCCTTATCTTCTGAAATTACCTTTTTGTTTTGCTTACAATCCCTTGCTAGATGTCCCTTTTCCCCGCACTTGAAGCACTCACCTCTCTTTTTCCTCCTTCAAAATCTTCTGATCGTTTGTCAGAGTGTTTGTTTCCCTGGGCATTTTTCTTGCCCTTTTTACCTGACTGTAATACAAACACTTCAGCTCCATCTTCAGCAGTGATGACTTGTGCCTTCTTTTTCTTTTTACTATTAAAATGTCTTTCAGCATGTCTAGCGTATTCAAGTAAGGCTTGTAACCTCCCTGTTTGATGGTCTATCATATGCTTTGTAATGAAGCTACTAATAGGTGCAATGCAACCTTTCAAAAATGCATTTTTCAATTGTTGTTTATATGGGGAAATCATTCATTTGGTTCTCAGGAACCGACATACCGCTATGATTATTAAAACATTCCAATAATCTAGCATAGTACCCATCTATTGTCTCATTCTCCTGTTGTATGCATTGATTAATGCAAGTCCAGTCTGCTCTAGGTTTCCATTTCTCAGAGATTTGGTCTGTTAGACCTTTCACTCTGTTGTCTAACTCTGCGTCACTATGTGGGAGTGGTCTAAGCTCTGCATTACGAGGATTCCAGGTGCCACAAATCATGTGCCAATCTGGACCTATAATTTGTCTTACTACTTTTTCTACTTCTTCCCCATTCAAGTGGTAACTCAACCTCATGCCTTGTAAATCTTCTAAAAATTTCGCAAAATTAACTTTCGGATGGGGGATTCCCTCAGTAGCCTTCCGGATATCTACCGGTGTCCATGGTCTATATACTAAGAGTGTTGGGTTTTGCCCTTCCTGTCCTGCCTGAGGATTTGGAACTTCTATAAGTGGGCATATTTCTTCCTCACTCTCATCCTGTAGGTTTCTCTCTATTTGATATGATTCTGTGTCCCTATGTGTTTTATGTGTTTGGGACCTAGTTTCAATAGGATCTCTAACAAATGGTTGTGGTCTTGCTGAAACTTCAGGATAACGTGGAGGCGGACCAGCCTGTCCACTCACTTCATATCCTGAAAAGGGTAAGGGAGGGGGCAGGGGAGGAGGAGGAGGAGCTGTTGCTATTGCCAAGTTATTATCTTCTTTGTCTAAAAACAATGTTTTTGAATTTTTAATCTTCTGTTCTCTATGATTTGCTTCCTCAATCCACCTGTGTGCCTGAGGAATGCCTAATTGGCATTGCTTTTTTGCCTGACCTCCCGCATCAGATTTAAGCTGTTTAAGGAGTTTAACTAGTGAAGTTTTATCTAGTTTACCATCAAATTCATATTTGTTAACCCATTTCGTATAATACCTAACGTTATCGGAACGTTGTGATTGCATGTATTTTGCGTCTTCGGTTAGGGGCGGATCTCGCGATGTTTTAGTGCACTGATTACCCATGGCAAAGAAAATGTTACATAACCCTTTTTATCACGTGATATCAAATTCTCAGTTCCTTGTTCGCAGTGTATCTAGAATGATTGCCTACCTTATTCTGTTACCCTGATCTATGACCAAATATACAGTACTTCCTTTTGTCCCTGATCTGCAAAACAAATCTTGACAACAATATACTGTAACCTAGTCCCTGATCTAAAACAGAAAAAAGGCAAATTCTTCCTACCTGAGCCTCCGGTATTGAACTATCCAATGTCCGCTCTTCGGCCACAGATCAGAAAGTGGCCAGCCTCTTTAAACGACAATTCAGTCAGAGGTCTTTTCACCCAAGAAGAACCGTTTCAGTAACTTCTCCTGCGCAGTATTCGACCACCGGTAGACTCTGATCTGCATCTGTCCAAGGGAATTTCCGGCTAAGAAGGACCAAACTGTTAAATAAAATTAAGAATTCAATACACAGGAGGTTCAGAGTCAAAAAGTTTACTAGTGTACACCAGGAGGCAAAATATGTACAAGTACAAAATTTTGTCTAACATGAAACAGGAAGCACACAATTTTATATAGATTTAACATTCAAGCTGTGCCCACCTTACTGACGTGGTATGTCACAGGGCATCTACATCATTTTAGCTTACAGTCCTCTATTCATTAATACTGCTGATGCTGTATATTTTAAAAAAGTTTTCCTCTGGTTACAATACGGCCTTGCTATCCAGCTGGTCAGACATAATGTCTTTCTGTAAAGTTACTTCTTCAAGGTTTCATATCAGTTGGAATACAATAGCAGATTCAGTCTTTTAATACACATCTTTGTTCTCTGTTACACTTTCTCACACAGCTGCATGCTATCTCAGTAATACATATACAAGGCCAAATCATCCCAGCAGGAAAGAGCAGAAGATTTCATTATTTCACACATTTAATTTCCTGACCCAGCAGATAATCACTTGTGAAAAGCATAAACATTAAAACTTGCTAAGCTAGCATCTGCCAGGGTCGAAGGTCAGCTTTGCTTCAAGCCACACTGCAGTTTCAAAACTACTTTACATTTAAACATGAATTAATCCTCTCTACTATATGATTAATAGAATAAAATGCATTATATACTACTTTGCTTTTAAACTAGCATTTCCCATATATTCAAATAAACATTTTTCTAACACCCAGTTTTGCTTTATTGCAGCTAGAAAGGTGTTTACCTCACATTATTGTCACATTTATCCAAAACAAGCAGTTACTTATAAAGTGAATTTAATGTACTTCACACTAAATTGGTATATTTTCACTCCTACTATTAGAAGACTCAATAACTAGATTTCCAAGTGCTTAGCCTGCCAAAACCAGAGTTGTATGCAATGGAGTTTTACAAGTTTACAGTATGATCAAGATGGTAAATAGGAATGTTTCACTGTGTCTGTGATTTTGCAAAACAGACATGAGGTATTCTTTTTGCTCAAACAAAAAATCATATAGTCTGGATTTAAAGCTATCTGCTGTCTCATGTTTATTTTAGGTTTCATAATTTAAAGTTATCAGTGTGTTGGAAATCTCTTAAGCGCATTTTCAAAAATGTAAATTCAGTAGTCTCCAAAGACAAATTACATGGAGTCTCATATAACAGTGCACCGTTTTGTGTAAATGTTAACACATTTTCGACCCATGCTCATTAACAAAACATTTAACAACTTTATTCACTTCCTGCAAAAATTACTTCACAAAACAAAGAAGTGTTCTCTATTACTGGTGTGGACAATTGAATTAGGCCTTGATCTGTTTTATTAGCAGCTTTGTAGATATTTACGGTGTTCAAAATTGTAGATCATAATATTTCAATTGTTAGACGTTAAGAGGCTTTCACCAAATGCAATTCAAGCCACAGTTCGGAGGGATTTTTTTTGTCTAAGAGTTTCAAAATGCATGTTCTGATCTCATTTCAAGAATTAAACAGTAGGAAAATGATATCAGTAGGAAATCTGAACTACAGCTATGGAGCCACTGTCAGGATGGGCCCTGTAAAAAGTAGCAAACATCTAGCAGTGGAAATACAAAACATCAATCACAACATCATAAATACCCATTTATCTGGTGGAATTTTTTTCTGCCTATAGTGGGGAGAGAGGAGGAATCTCCAACACCCTTTGTTAGGAGTTACACCCCCCTCATGCTCCCTTGCTGCTAATTATAACAAGCTCTATGATAACCATTACTGGCAAATGTTGGAGTTTTACCCCGATCAAGTATTTGTCGTTCTCCTTTCTTTCGTGACTTTGGAGCACAAAAGTAGCATTTTTGAAAGAAAGGTTGTATTATTCAAGGACTTGTGGCTTGAAAGACAGTGCCTCCTGACAAACAAGGACTGTGAAAAGACAGGGTCACAACACGTAGGACACAGTTGATGAAAAACCGAAGATATGAGAAGGCACATTAATAAATGTTATAAGCAAATGTTGCCAAATTAAATAATAAGTATTCATACTAGAACCTTTCTAATTAGTTGGGATACTTAACTAAATAATCCTGTCAAACTTTTGATTTTACAGCTTATAAACATTAACTTGTATATTCAGGTGTAATACTGTAACAATAATGATATGACAATATCATGAAGTGGGTCCCATAGATGGTCTGCTGAAAAACAGAACCTAAAAAAATGTACATTGGCAAAGATATTACTGGGCATTAGCAATTCAAATACAGCCATATTTATTTGGTGATTAGTTGCACTTCTGGATCATGTTTACAGAATACGCAGCCACTTTGGTGCACAGGGCAGTGACCAAATTTCCTGAGAAGCCTCGCACTGGATAGATACTGGGTTTGAACAGACTGAGTAGCTCACAGCTTGTTTATTTCCTGCTGGCGCATAGGTGGGTATTTCTGAACTGTCAAAAATGACCCCTAAGGTGGTTGGGAATACATCTATGTGTAGACACTAAGAAACAGTCAGCACCTGCTTCTGTAGATACCCACGTTTGACCTTCTTTTGGTGTCATTGCATGTCTGAAGGGTGTTTAAAGTTAAAGTAATTTTTAGCAGGTGGGAGAACTGCACCCTGATACTCCTGCTATGTATATAGAGTAACTTTGAAATCACCACTTCTCATAGAAACAGAAATACACTGACACATAGGTTTGTCAGACTTATATAAACTCCCTCATTTTTGTGAATTCATAGATTCACAGGAAATTATTAGACTTACGGCTTTAGAGCCCTTACAAGCCTAGCCAATATAACCCAATTTTCCCAATATATAGCCCCTAGGGGCAACAGGATGGCATGGATTTGTGTCTATGCATTGAATATCTTACAGAGTGCCCCTGTCCATAAGGGACATACTGTAAACATGACCCTAGGTGTGAATTTGCGATTCACCATCCATTGATCCAAACTGTGTTTGAAGAGGACCAGGGAAGGGCTGCTATTAGTATGCATAGGAAGCCTTTTTCAAAGAAGGGGAATCTTTGAGACACATATCTGTCTCTCCAGCATGTTTCTTTGTAACTGGCCTCAAGTTGGCTATCCATCTGGTGAGGAAGGGACTTTTGCCCCATTTTATGAGTTTATTTATAACACCTGAGTGGGGAATTGTGTCAAATGTCCTGGCTAGGTTGAAGTGTGTGGTATGTACTGTTTTACCCTCTTTCGTGGCCTTAGTAACTTTCTCAAAGAAATCCACCAGAGTCAGTAGTCATGACCTGCCCTTGACAAAGTCAAATTGGGTTGGGTCCAGTATTTGGAGGTTTTCTATGTCATTATTTATCAGGGCCATGATTATAATTTCTATGACCTTACATATAAGACTTGTCAAGCCTATGAGTCTGTAATTTCCCAGGTCAGTAGATGGTCCCCCTTTATGCAGAGGGATGACTCTTGCTGTCCTCCACTCTACTGGGACAAAGCCAGTCCAGAGGCTGTGGCTAAATAGAGATCCTAATGGGCCTGATAAGTCCCGATTTAAGCTGTTTAAACAGCAACCTGGCATATTGTCAGGCCCCATTGAAGGTGTGTTTTTAGCTTTAGATAGCACAGTGGCAACCTTTTCTTTGGTAATAATTGGTGGTGGAGTGGTAAAGAGTATTTATTGGGGAAGAACTGGGGGTGATGAGCAGGTGAAATTTGAGCTGTATTTGTTGACCAGCAGAGTATAGGTGATACCATCTACAGCTAATTCTGCACACATTGTTGAGTGTTGCCCTTAAGATTACAGGCATAGCTGAAAATGCCCTATGGCTATTTTTACCTCAAGGTCTGCTTTCAGAGACTTGATTAGGTCTCTGATTCACTTGTTTAGACTAATGAGGGACTTTTTGCTCTGTTATGCACATTCCCTCTTACTTCTCAACAGGAATTTCTTTCTTTTGTTGGACAACTTAATACTGAGGATCTACTAGTGTGGCTTGTTTTTGCAGTTTGACCTGGGTTTATTTCAGTCTGGTACTTCTGTTTCTATGCAGTTGTTTATCTGGTCATACAGGGCTTTTGTGTATGCCTCAGCATAGGTGTCTGTTTTCTGGATTTGGTGGAGCTTGGAAAGTAGCTATGCCATCCCTTAATAAGGGGTAATTTACCATAGAGAACTTCTTAAAGGGTTAGGTGGTGGAATTAATTTTACCGTTATTTTAAGGGAAACAAATTTTTGATCTCAGCTTGTCAGTGAGGACATCTCATGGGGGGGGGGTTATTTGCAGGACCCTTCCTTATTTGTGAGTACCAGATCTAGGATATCTGTTCTCTTGGAGTGCAGGAGTGCAGACTAGCAACTCCAGGCATTTGAATTTACAAAGTCAATAAATCTTATGCCTTCATGTTAGTGATCGAGTATGCCTACTAATTAATGAAGGCATACTTAAAATCACTCATGAATATGGCATTGGGCTGGATGGTGAGTGATTTTAGTAACTTCAGGTATGATATATGGGTTCCCTGATTCATGGTAGGGGACCTGTAGCTATCAAGAATATAGTAACAGATTTTTCCCATGGTTAGTTGTTTGAATAGCCTTAAGGTGTGCTTATCCTTCATGTAGATAGATAGATACACCTTAGCCTTTTACGCTTTAATGTTTAGTGGGTGGTTGGAATGTGTGAAAGGCATTATAGCCATGTACTACCCGAGTGTTTTTCATGGCTTTGAACCATGTTTCAGTAATTGCACAGACATCAGCATTCTCCAAGGTGAGAAGAGCTTCTAGGAAGTGCAGTTTCTTGTTGAGATTCCTAGAACTGAGAAGTAACACTTTTAGCTTGTTCTGAGTAGCTTTTGTTATGTTGGAAGGTTTGTCTGTTTGACAATGCCTAAAAAAGGCACTATACAGGCAGATAATGTTTTGGCTAATATATAAAAGCCTAGAGGTGACTAGCAAATACCATCCCTGGCAAAATAGAGTGGCCTGTCAACCGTGTCTGACCAGGGTGACAAGTATTGGACCCCTTTGGAATGACACCAGTAGCTAAGTCAGTTGTTATGGTCGATCATTTTCTGTTAATATAGTGGCATCATCCTTGAAGAAGGTAGAATTCTGCTCAATGCTAGACTCATACCTGCCTGTGACCTGTATTCTGAGAGCTCTATTATGCATCTCTTCATTTAGTCCAAGGAGGAACATCTCACGTCATTCACACCCACATTGACCATGACTGACTCATATTGATTTTTAGGGGTATGTAACCTGAGTGTTTGTGTGATCTGGTGAATCTTGGTCCCTGGCAGGCAACTAACTGTAATCTTCCCCATATCCAGCCTGGTAAGAGGGACATCAGCATGTATCACAATGGAGTCCGCTATGACCAGAATATTGGGTTGTGCAGTGTTTCGCCTTATGAGCTTGGCAGCTGAGACACAATGAGATGTGGCTTTATGTGTTGTGATGAGAATTTTCTTGTTTGTGTGCATGAGGAGTTTCTGAGCAGAGCACCTGACAGGCCTTTGAGGTTTCGATAAGTTACATGTGAGCACCTCCGCATATGTGGGTCTATGTGTGTGGTCCTTTGCGGTTGTGGTGAGCGATGTGTGTGAGTCGTTAACAACCTGTTTGTTACTTTTTGTGTCTGTTTGTGAGAGTCTAGGCTCCAATGTCAATGTGCAACTACATCTAACATATACTGTATTTTTCTGTTCAAGAATTATGTGGTTGTTAGTTGATATAAGGCAGCTGTAATATTCTCACTCACTATTCTGAGACAACTCACATTAACAAATTTTGGAACATAAAACTGCTACTTCATGTAACAGTCAGAGAATAAGCACTTTATGCACTGAAAGCATTGTGATAAGAAAAGCCAATAACACTTACAAGAGAGGGCAATGAAACCAACCTACTATTATTAAAAGAAATCTGAGCATCCTGTTAAGAAAATAAAGCAGATGAGAAATGAAAACAGAAAATATGAACCGACACTTTTTAATTTCATATGGTTTATTAATGATATTTTCCAAAAAAGGGGTGAGGATGCCCTGCTATGATAGTTCTAAATTTAGACAGCATTGCAAAGTAAACACAATGGGTGATCTTAGCAAGTAAATTCAATTTTTTACTTACTTTGCCAATTAGTAGCTCACACACAGCATAGTACTGGCAACTCCATAGTTAACAGCATCTGAAAGACACAGATTAACCATCATCTGACAATAGTTAAAAATCCACTCCACTGAAATGAACAGACACAAAGAATTGTAGACGAGGTACCTGGGTTTGACTAGCAAACCCACTTACTGAAGAATTTGATGAGATGGAAACGATTGGCACTTTTGTTAACTGAAACGGGAAAGGAAAAGGATTTCTGAGGAAAGACAGTACATGTGGAGGATACTAGTGGCTCCAGACCTGCCACAAGTTATTGGAGAATACTTATGTTTTCCACACCTTAGTGATCACTGACACCATTGCAGAATGAACATGAGTGTAGGATTGTGCTTAAAGGAAAGCAATAATGACTCCAAAACACTAGAGGATGCTAGCTCATCTTAGGCCAACCTATGTCTTAGTTGGCAATATGGCTAAGGCTTTCAAGTAGGGGAACAAATTGTTTAGAAGAGCAAGGAAGTGACTGCTGATCTGGAAAAGGAGAGCAAACAATAACAACAACAAAAATAGATGCATTGTTTAAGTTATAAATATATCAGGTGTATATCAGCATTTTGAAAATGTAATGGGTCGAATCACTAAATGTCGAACTGAAATGATCGGCCTATTACATTTTTGAATGCCGATAAAAAAATAACCCCCCAAAAAACTAAAGGGTGTAGGTGGGGGGCAAGCCCCCCTGCACCCCCCATGTGGGGGGCTGTGCCCCCCCTCACCCCTGCTACTTAAATATACCAACTCCGAGACCGCACTACATTGAGGTAAATGGAAATCTCCCCTTATGGAGATTTCCGTTTACCCATTCGATGTTCTGCCCTTTCGGCATTCTCGATGCGACAATATCAAATTCAATATTGTCAGCATTCCAGATGCTGATAGGGACCCAATATGTCAAGCCTCCTGGGATCACTATATAAATCCAACAACATTTAAAAGTGAAGAACATTTGTGAGTGATAAAATATGTAGAATACGAAGGTATATATAGGGTATAGAGCTTTAAAGCTAATCAGTTACCTACACAGATTTACATGTTGTTAAGTATGTGAAAGTTTCACAGAATTTAGTTTGAATGTAGACCTCATGGGAGATAAATTCTTATTTTCTATCTCTATGTATTATTAAACTTCCTGACATAATATGGTAACACATTATTAGAGTATCTACCACAGCTGCAGAACAATATCTGCAGAAGTAAAGAATATACTTATTTCAAGAGTCTGTGTGTGAAATTAGAGATGTATAATTCTCACTTGAAATTCAATTTGACTGTAGTCATTTGAATGTCTTGTGCTCCTGTACAGGAAATGTGGTTGAAAAACTGAAGCTGAGGATCCAGAAGTTTGATTAGTTCATTTTCTTACTACATAGTCTCCTTGCATTAAAAAAAAAAAAAAAATATGAACCACTTTCACAAAAACATGCAAATGGACTCAAAGCAGTAGGCTTCTAATAACACCATTTAAATCTAATATTATGGTCTGTGAGACCCAACAAAGATTGCCAAAAAACATCATGCATTACTCTCAACTGTACAGATTTTCTCAGAATGTCCAAATTTCTGCCTCATATTTTGGGTCCGTTTCTCATAAAAGTGTGGTTTTCTGGCAAATCATTGAGGGTTGAAGTTAGAAAATTATGACAGACATTTGATTTTCAGACTTCATACCCTTCAAAATTCATGCTAATAAAAAACTGTTGTTCTATCAGTTTTCTAAGTTTGTAAGAGCAATATTTAAAAAGTGTCCCTGTTTTGGACGTTTGCCCCCCCCCCCATTATTGAATTATTGATGGCTTTGTCCATATTTCTTGCTCTAAGAGATTGAGAGGTATGACTCCATCTATTAGTATAACAAACAATGGCTGCCTGATACTTGCGATGGAGCAAAAATATCTGGTAATAACTTTTGACCCAACACTTTCCCTGATGAAACATACACATATTATTAACAAACTCTCCATTTACTAAAGCTATGTTAAACATCTCACATTCTTACTCCCTATGCTCATCATGTCTTTGCAAGAAACTTCCTTGTCCCAAAAACTGAATATGGAACCCTCAATAACTTTTGATTCTATCTCAAATATTCAAAAAAATACAGTTATCAACAATATTTACATATTTGTCCTGCTAGCATATTTACAAACTCACCAGTGCCAACTTTTAGAGCTTTATAAATTGCTAGCTATCAGTGAAACAGCTACCCTACTGCTTAACTCAGAGGTCTATAAAATAGTAAAAATGGGGCACTATTCTCATATGAAACAGAATTGCAAACTAGACAACCAAACTATGCACCAATAGATGAGCAAGAAGAAGCCATAACTGCCATTACACCCAGCTTCAAAATTTACAGGTTCCAGGGAATTTTCAAAGTGAGACCCAGACATTTGTAACCAACTTCCAGCAGAAATGAACAAATGAAATACCCTGTAATTGTTTCAAACCAAACTACAAGAGCATATCTTGCAAGAATCTACATGCTTATGTTACAAGACAAAAGGACTAGTCTTTGTCTCGTCAAGCATAATGCCTGTGCTATTTTAAAATATCACTTGTGTAATTGTTGTAAAGCTCTTAAACTTATTATATACTAAAATTAATAAAACAAAGACAGGAACGGTGGCAAATATGCAGTCAAGCAAGAAAAATTTGTTTTAAGCGCTTTTCGTCAGCCCCAACAACTGACGTCCTCAGAAACAATTACAATCAGTAAAAGGTTCATTATATATACATAAATTCAATAGACAAATACTAATTGCATTCATCAAGTTAAAGGGACAATGCCTATTTATATCATAAAAAAGTAAAAGCTGTTAAACAGTATAGCTAGCTATGTTGAATACTAAACAGCAAACACAATTACAAGTATAGTTAAAATGAGACACCTAGATATTAAAGGAATTAAAAAGTAGTATAAACATGCCTAATGTAATTAGTTGTTAAACACAGCGTGTTTTAAATACATAAAAACATATATGCTGTTATGACCACAGCATATTTATATTGATTCACCTCTTAAGGCTATTCAATTTTAACAAGCTGCTAATCGAGCAGGAGTCATTTAGCCCCGGGAAGCTGTAAGCATTTAACCTCACCTGCCAGGCTAGTTCAAGTTCCTCAAGTTTAAGGGGTCTCGGACCTCCTCTACTATCAATTTTAGCTTGATCAATAACGATAAATTTAAAGGCATGGTCCTTGTAACAGGAAATGTGTTTTGCTAATGCATTCTCAAGTTTACATTTCTTTATAGAATATTGGTGTTTGTACATTCTGTCACGTAGTCTTCTCTCAGTTTTTCCTATGTAGAAGGCTGCACAGAATGTACACCTTGCTAAATATGTAACATAAGTGGAATTACAGTTACATTTACCCTTCAGCTTGTACAATGTACCATTAACCTGGAAGGAATTAGTTTCTTCCACAACTTTACAAAAATTACATTTTAAACATTTGTGCATGCCAGGATTCCTAACCACAACCCTATCATGCTGTCCCAGTAATGTTTTAAGGTTTTTGCCCCTCCTAAAAGTCACTCTAAGACCTTCACCTACTTTTTGATAGACGCTTGGATACATTTTGAATAACTCCCAATTATTCTTCAAAATAGCTAGGCATTCATTACTATGTGTACTAAATGTAGTGATGAAATTCATAGGGGTGTTAGCGTCCTCATGACTAATGGTTCCAATAATGTTGTCATTTGTTTCTTCTAACATGGTTCCTGAGCTTATAGGTGACACATTAGGTTTGACACATAAAAGTGGGACGTAAACTCTGTCATGTCTCTTGTCCATTACCTCTTGTATAAGCATATCTAAAAGGGGTTCAGGGTACCCTCTGTGAAGGAACATGCTCTTAATTACACTACACTCATCAACAAACTCTTCATCCAAGCTGATCATTCTGGAAGTTCTCACCAGTTGTCCCTTAATAACAGATTTCTTTTGGTGAAAGGGGTGACTACTAGTGTAGTGGAGAAAAGTATTAGAGTACGTATTTTTCCTAAAGATCCTAGCTGTAAAAGTGTTCAGAACATAGTTCTTATTGAGGCATATGTCCAAATATGCAATAGTGTTTGAATTAAATGTGGACGTAAATTGTAGAAAATCAGTAGTACTATTGAGGTAATCCAATACTAACTTACTGTCACTTTTGTCTCCATTGAACAGGATGAAGTTGTCATCCAAAAATCTGGTGTAAAAAACAAAAGTGTTAGAAAACCTGTTACCTTTAAAAATGTACTCTGATTCCCAGTATGCCATCACTAAATTAGCTATGCTACCCCCACAGGGGGACCCCATTGTGACTCCTACTTTTTGCAAAAATAACTCATTTTGAAACATAAAATAATTGTTAGTTAGTACTAAATCAATAAGTACTGACACCAGTTTGATTTCTCTACAAGTTGCATTGTGTTTCTTCAGCATGAGGGCCACCAATTCCAATGCTATTTCGTGAGGTATACAAGTATACAAATCTCTCACGTCTATGGTGAGAAAGTTGTAGTTCTCGTTAAAATCCAATGATCCTATCTTGTCTAGAAATGACCAAGAGTCTTTACACATTTGAGACTCATTTATTAGGTATTTCTGTAAGATGGCATCTGCAACTTTATCGCATGAATAAGTTGGTGACCCTCTACTGTCCACCAGAGGTCTCAGTGGTGGGTTCTCAATGCACTTGTGTATCTTAGGAATACCAAAAATGCATGGGTATCTAGGGAACAAAGTTGTCATATAATTATAGGTCTTTTGATCAATACTCCCATCGATGAACAAGTCCCCTATACATTCCTTAATGCTGTTGTAAGCTTTGTTGACCTCAGATCATGAACTAGAAGTATATGCTTCTGTATTAAGCAACCTATTCATACGGTGTTGATAGTCAGACGTACTAAAAACAACCAAGCCACCACCCTTATCTGGCTTACAAAAACGTAGGCCCTGTGAATTGAAAAATTGTAGACAGTCATGCTCATCCTTGTTAATATTAGTAGTAAAATTACTCACAGTCCTAGTCTTATTAATGTGTCTAACATCCAATTCGCAACACTTCTCAAATAATTCTAACACTGGGTGTAACGGAGGGTTATAAGTGCTAGGAACATAGAATTTGTCCTGGTGGCCAGAGCTAAAGACATTACCCATTAACAAGTGGAAATTTAGTTTTCTAGTGTAAGATTTAATATCCACAATAGTGTCAACTATATTCCATGGTTTAGATGGTACAAATGTCAAGCCCTTAGACAAGAAATTGACCATGTCAGTACTAAACTGGGTAGTACTAAAATTATAAAGTTTAAAATCCCCCGCTTTATTCAGAATAATGTCCGGTTGCTGTGAATTAGACCTGTCTTCATCATATCTAGACATGACATTGTCAGAGTCTAAATTACTCTGAAGGTTTAAATTTAAACTCAGAAAGACTGGTCCCCGCAAGCGTCAGGGCTGGTGGGAGGTAAACAGTCAGGCCATAGTTGGAATATTAGTTCTTGTGTTTGTCGAACCTCCATTTGTTCTTGAATTGGTGTTGCTGGAAATTCTTCTGCTTTGGTCTGGCCCCCATAGAGGGGCCTTGCTGAAGATTTTGGTGTTGCTGAGGTAAATTATTGTCAAGATGAGCACTACGTAACCTCTCACTCCAAGGAGTCTCCCTCGGTTCGCCTTCATCAAGTGCAGGGACCACGGGCCTATGGTTGGTATTAGCCACATTTTCGTAAGGAAGACCCCCATCATTCATGTTGTCACCACTATCAATTGTGGGCTCATTCTGACGACCATTGGATGTAATTGGTTGTTTAGAGTGAACAATCCTTTTACTCCATACCTATGCTGGTGGTGGAGTAGGGTAAGCAGTTCCTAAATTGTACGCCTTACAGTCTCTTTCCAATTGTTTGAGTTTATTAGATTTCAGTTTAAGCATATACTGATCAATACTAGTAAACACACGTTCGTACTCGTATTTGTATCTACCAAACTCATAAAGAGCTTGTATAGTTTTATCCAGTTCTGTCACATATTTTGACAAGTCTTCTACCCATAGTGTATAGTGTTTTATTATAATTTCAATATGTTCAAACCCTTGCCGGTCAAACAAGTTAACCAGGTCGATATGAAATGCAGAACCAGTCTCCAACCCAGTAGGGTACGGTGCACGCCTCAAGCCTTTAGGTACCACCCTCCGAGTGAGGCACTCTCGGAAGTATGAGATTTCAAGTTGTAACTTTTTTAGTTTAACTAGGCAAGCATCAAACAATTTAAGTTGGTGGTTAATAGCTTCAGCATTAATACTGTTATTTTGATCAGCTGAATTAACAATAGTGACAGTACTGATTTCATCAGATAAATGAAATTCATTATTTAGCCAAGCTACAAAGGAGGGAAAAGTGTTTTTACCTTCATGTCCAGCCGTTCCCGCCAGGCTCTGGCAGCTCGTTTCACATTGTTGTAGGTTCCCATTATTCAAGCCCGTTAGTGTTGAAATTGGGCCCACAACCAGGGATTCACCCAGGTTAGATGTATTTAAATCCCTTAGCTGGCTCGTACCAATCACATTCCCTTCCCATGAGTGGCTCCTTGTATTTGGATGCACATCCATCGACAACTGAACAGCATTACGTTGAGCCGGTAGTTTAAAAGTGCTGTTAACAGTAGTGTTCCTTACTGTAGGGTTCTGATTTGCTTCACGAATTATGGTAGATTGGTTGCAAGCTGTGAATTCACCCGGCTTTTTATTTTGGTTAAGCCGCGGTTCGCCCATTGGTATTTCCACTGGAACATCAGTTGTTCCTTCAACTCCGCTAGCGTTAGCATCCAACTGTTGCCGCGGTGTTTCAATAAAAGTTAAAAGTGTTTGCTTAAGACCGCGTTGATCCAAGTCTAACTGGTCTAATCTTGTGAAGATGTGGTCAATCTTACTGTTAAACGAATCCAACAAGCTGCCCATGACCAGGTTGTTATCCACATCCGATGAGTCTCCGGCAGCAGAATTTAGTCTAAAAGCCACAGGAGTATCCTGTGGATCAAATGGACTGCTATTGCTGCCAGAACCTGTAGCCATACCAAACCAAGTCGAACAAACAGGCAAAACAACTGATAAAACAAAGACATTAACGGTGGCAAATATGCAGTCAAGCAAGAAAAATTTATTTTAAGCGCTTTTCGTCAGCCCCAACAACTGACTTCCTCAGACGCAATTACAATCAGTAAAAGGTTCATTATATATACATAAATTCAATAGACAAATACTAATTGCATTCATCAAGTTAAAGGAACAATGCCTATTTATATCATAAAAAAGTAAAAGCTGTTAAACAGTATAGCTAGCTATGTTGAATACTAAACAGCAAACACAATTACATGTATAGTTAAAATGAATGTATTTAAAACATGCTGTGTTTAACAACTAATTACATTAGGCAGGTTTATACTACTTTTTAATTCCTTTAATATCTAGGTGTCTCATTTTAACTATACTTATAATTGTGTTTGCTGTTTAGTATTCAACATAGCTAGCTATACTGTTTAACAGCTTTTACTGTTTTATGATATAAACAGGCATTGTTCCTTTAACTTGATGAATGCAATTAGTATTTGTCTATTGAATTTATGTATATATAATGAACTTTTAACTGATTGTAATTGTTTCTGAGGAAGTCAGTTGTTGGGGCTGACGAAAAGCGCTTAAAATAAATTTTTCTTGCTTGACTGCATATTTGCCACGGTTCCTGTCTTTGTTTTATCAGTTGTTTTGCCTGTTTGTTCGACTTGGTTAGATATTAAAATTAACTGTATATCCAGTAAATATTTTCTGTACTGTAAACTTTAGTTTGTAAGCAAGCATACTGCCTATGTCCTATTGTCATGTATTTAAGCATGGGTTGTGACCTATAACAGTCAGTTGATGAGTCTAATTACCTGATAATCAAAATGAAATAAGTAAACAAGTGCATAAATAAATACTAAATAAATGAATAAATAAATATATAAATAAATAATATATATAAAGTGGTTTGGTATGCCATATTTCTGTATGTTCCTGGGAAAGAAGCCTTAAAGAATATTTTTATAACAAAATGATACATATGCTGAGTGTTTTCATATTTTATAAAAATGTTTTAAAAAGTAATATTTCTAAAAGATAGAGATTTACAGACTCATGACATTATGAAACTTTTAAATGGTATCATTACTCAAGAAATATATTTTTTTGTACAGGACTGACCTTGTTATAGGGTTCATTTGTGAGATTCCAAAAATACAGAAAGATCCCACTGAGCCATCTTTGATGCCTGTAATGTCTATTAAGAATTCAAAGTTAGAATCCATTTCTATTATTGTTGACAGCGCTTTAAAATGTGTAGTATTTACTTGTCCACCTTTGTCAAAAGATTCTTTTCATGTTAAAGAAAGTTTCCAACATTGTTTTGAAGGCAATGAATTACTTGGCAATATTATTGACTTAGGGTGCAAATGGGTATGCAGCATGTTATTAATGGATCCTGAACTTTCTGATTGAAGTATAAGATTTTTAGATGAATGTACTGATCGAGTTTTAAAAAAAAAATAGTTATTTCTTTTTAATGGTGAGTTTTATCAGAAAGTAACTGGTGTAGCAGTGGGTGTTACTTCTTCATCCAGTTTCACAAATATGGCAAAGAATTATTGGGAAAATACATTTATTTATAATAGTGTTTATTTCTGACAAGTGATATATTTTTTTGAAGTTAAGTTGTACTTGGGATTGGTATTTTGTTTTTGTTTTGGACACCAGATTATACAAGAATATAGATAAAACAGATATCATCACCACCAACACAAACCAAGAATATGAACCAAAACAAAAGTGTAGTTGGAAGGACCAGAAGTGAAACATTGATAAAAACAAGTTTGATTTGAATATTAATTATATTGTTTTGAATGGCAATTAATTACTTGTCAACACTGATGACATGGGTTGTGAATTTTCCATTTCAAAAGAAAGTATGTATCTATTGAATTTAAAAGGAAAAAAACATAGTTAAATGTATGAAAATGAGGATCTCTAATCTCACCACCAAACATGAAAAAAGTTATACTGTTAATGCAGAAATGAAGATTTATTAATAAGGGCCGTCCTAGTAGTTTAATTGAGGAAGCCATAGCTAGGAACAAACATGCTAATGTCATGACAAAAAAAAAACGATTGGAAAACAGCTATTACATAAACATATTCTGTGAATAGCAAATCAAAATAGCAGGACTGAGCGAAAACAAGTGTAACACTTAAAGTTCAAAGTACTTTATTATCAATAATTAATAAGATAAGCGCTTTCGCTGTGTAGCTTCATCAGATCTTACATTCATTCTAAGATTCCAATCTTAGATCAAGATTCCAATTCTTAATCAATCAAGTAAGTTAATTGGTATGATTATTTAAAGAAGCAGGCAGACATCAAAGACCCAGCTTAATATACAAATCTGATAAAGATAAAACCATTTAAAAACAATCTCATATATAAAGTATACATAGGAAACACATATATAAAAAAAGTTATATATAAAAAATATGTATAAAAAACATATCAGTTAGTACATATATATTTGTAATTAAAATAGATATTAGTGTGAAAAAGATTCTATAGACAAGTATGCTTAATGTCTAACATATAAAATTTCATATATATGTATGTATAAATTAATATAATGTCTTATAAAATAAAGTAACCACACTACATGTGGTAACTAAATCTATGACGTAATGACATGGTAGTGATATAAAAGACAATTCGTTTACAGAGAGATAGAATACCTATTTCTAGGGGGTTTATCTAATGTTTCTACACTCTCTTAATTTTGGCTTGATAGAGGCCCTATCATTGAGGCCTAATCCTTTATCTGATCTTAGTAGAATTATCCATTCAGTTTCCTTACTCTCTGTATATATCTTAATGTCACCCCCTCTAGAGTTGGGAGTAATTACTTCAAGTACCTTGAACAAAAATCTATGTGTGTCATCATTTAATGCTACATGCTTGGCAAGGGCATTATGTAATGTACCTTTCCTTATGTGATATACATGTTCCCTTATCCTATCCCTCAGTGGTAGATTTGTTTTACCAACATAGAAGGATGAACATAATTGACAAACAGCTAGGTATATCACATGAGAAGTCATGCAGTTGGCTTCAGCTCTTATATTAAAACTTTCTGTTGATCAGGATGAAAGAATTCTGTCTTACTGTCTATGTAACAACAGAAATTACAGCGACCACAGCGTCTTGTGCATCCATTCTGTATAGATTTCCTATCAAATTTAGGATGGCATAACATTCTTTTTAAGTTGTGTTTATTCTTAAAGATAAACCTCGGTGTTTCTCCTACTATCTGTTTAATTTCTTCATCTATCTGTAATATACCCCAGTGTTTGTCTATAATCTGCTTAATCTCTATATGATCAGATGAAAAGAAGGTGGAGAATGTAGCGAAAGATTCACTCATATTTTGTTTCTCATTATAGCTAGCACTGTTGGATCCAAAGTATGGCATAGCTGAAGTGGAGCGTAAATTGTACACTCCGTCTATCTTAGAATGTATTTCCTCGACTTTATATCCTTTGTTTAATAGTCTATATTTCAAATAATTTATCTCAGTGTGAAATCCCTCTTCCATTGGATTCAGACTGGAAGCTCTAATAGCTTGTCCTTTCACAATATTTCTAAAGACAAAAGGAGGGTCCATACTGGATCTTAGAAGCAATGAGTTAACATGACATGTTTTACGATGAACTCCAGTGTTAATTAAATTATTATGTAGCCTCTCTATATATAAGTCTAGAAACTCAATTCTATCCTCTGAAAACTTTATGGTAAACTTAAGACATGGTATTAAATTGTTCATGATTAGGTATGTGGATTCAAGTTGTTGGGGTGTCCCTTTCCAAAGAATAAAGACATCATCCACAAAACGTCTGTAAAATATCACATGTTTCTCAAAGAAATTTTGTAGAAATAATGTATGTTCTTCCCAATGTGCAAGAAACATATTACGTAGCTGTTGGCACAAGATGTACCCATGGCTATGCCATCTTTCTGTCTATAGATGTTATCCTTGAACATAAAGACATTATTTTCTAAGACTAATTCCAAAAGTGAGCTATTAAGTCAATAAGTACATTGGTATAGTCACTGTGATTTTTCAGGTACTGTAATGTATAATTCAAGCCCAGTTCATTGGGAATCACTGTGAACAGTGACTGTATGTCAAATGTGACAAATAAATAGTCTTTAGTGATTGTTTTGTCTTGAATACAATCATAAAATTCTGTAAGGAATTGTTTAGTGTCTTTTAGTACTATTTTATTTTTATTTAGTACAGCCCTCAGATGTTTTCCTACAAATACTGATAGATGTTCTGTGACCCAACCTCGTCCAGAAACTATTGGTCTCATGGGTGGGTTCTTATTATCCTTGTGTATTTTCGTCTGTCCTTGAATAACTGGTATAGTAGGTGTTAGAATATTAAGATAGTCAAATAATTCCTTGTCAATCAGTTTACTTTTGAAAATATCCTCTAGCGTATTCTTCACATATCTTATAGTTTCTATAACATCGTCTTTTGTTATTAAATCATATAATTTGTCCTGCATCAATTCTGTCATTGCTCCGATATAATTTTGCATATCCATAACAACAATGCTGCCTCCTTTGTCAGCTGGTCTAATAACTATTGTAGGGTCTTCCTGTAATTGTTTTAGACTTACTCTTTCTTTATAAGTTAAATTATCTCTCCTTTTACATCTTTTTTGCTCTACTCTATCTGCATAGTATACATGTAACTCATCTTCAGTTAACTTCAAATATGCCTCAACGAGTGGGTGATGGGTTGGCACGAAATCACTTAGTCTCTGTGAATAGTCATAACTTTAAAATATTGCAGTTGATAATTGGAAGATTTTAGCTGAAACCCAAAAGTGTTTTCTAGGAGCGGACCAATAACTAGTTTGATTAATAAAAAAATATTGATTTTAAACAGCTATTTGAAGTACAGGATTGTATTGTAGGTTCCACTAACGCACCAGCAGGTGTGCATAAATGCAACAGATATAAAATGTGTAGATTTATTCAGGAGGGTATTAATATATTTTTTGTATAAATATAAATAGAACTTATAGTTCCCTAGGATTTTTCACTTGTCTGTCATCTTTTGTGCTCTATATTGCAGTGCATGAAAAGTGTGGCTCATTGTAAACTAATAAAACTAAAAGAAGTTTGAAAAGTCATATTTATGAACATTTAAATTATATAATCGCTCAATGCTTTCTGGAATTCATAAACTCCAATGCCCTGGATCAATTTATCCACACCCCCACCAGGGGCAACGATATCCTAGATATAGTCATTACCAACATGAGTGACCGGTGTTTCACACCTGAAGTCCATGCCTCATTGGTCCAACCTGACCATAAGCTAATCACCCTAGATATCCATATCCTGCCCCCCATAAAGGAAACCATGGTAAAAAATTTCTCCAAAGCCAGCTTCATGCTTCTTAAGGCAGAAGTGGTGAACCTCATGACACCCATGCAGATGGACAATACAGTTACGACTGCTGAATCTTACACAATTGCACTTTATAAGCACTTACACGAGTGCATGGATCGTGCTATCCCAAACAGAACCAAGATGCTATCCTCTAAAAAAAGGAAGTCAACCTGGTTGTCCCCTGCCATAAACAAACTGTACAACAGAAGGAAGAAACTGTTGCAAAAGAGAGTAAAATCCCATGAGTGGAGGATCTCCCTGGTCAGCCTCAGTAAGAAGCTGCAATCCCTCATAAAATTTTCAAAGCTAGTTACAAAAACAAAATCATCATTGATTCTAAAGACAACCACAAAGCATTCTATAGCTATGTCAAGAATCTCAATGGCAACACTCAGAACTGCTCTGAATTACAGCACAATGGCACTAAATATACAGACCCAACTGATATTGCCAACATCCTGGCAGCTAGGTTCAGTACTAACTTTACCCCCCTCTCACCCCCTAAAGTGCCCATCTCTATACCAGAAGAATGCAAAGTTCCTGTAATCATGGCTGCACAGGTAAAAACCACACACTCCAAAGCCAAGAACACAGCATCCATGGGACCAGACAACATCCCAGGCTGCATTCTACACAAACTACAGAACGAACTGGCACCCCACCTAAGTACCATGTTCAATCATAGCCTCAACTTAGGCTTTGTGCCCACTGAATGGCCCACAGTGATGGTTATCCCACTCCACAAAGGGGGAGCCACCACGGACTCCTGGAACTACTGCCCCATTAGCCTGACTAGCCTGGTCTGCAAGGCCATGGAACGTATCATCATGGAACTTATAAACAATGACATTGGTAATCTCTAAACTCTGGACCCCACCCAGTTTGGGTTTGTAAAAGGCAGATCATGTCTCCTAAACCTGATAGACTTCTTTGAAACAGTCAACAAAGCTGTAGACAAGGGTAAGGTGGTTCACACAGCCTATCTAGATCTTGCCAAGGCTTTCAACACCATCCCTCACTCTAGAATTATAGCTAAACTCACTAAACTAGGTATAAATCCCTATGCCATAAGATGGGTTGCCAACTGGCTCACTGACAGAACCCACACTGTGAAAGTAGCAGACTCCAAATCCGACTTCAGACCAGTGACAAGTAGAGTACCACATGGTTCAGTCCTGGGTCCTCTCCTGTTTGGTATCTACTTCTCTGAAGTACAGGCTAACACAGAATGTCTTTGGCTAATGAAGTTTGCAGATGCCTGCAAACTAGGAGCCATAATCAAAACTCCTAACAATGTGGACATCCTACAAAAGGGCCTCACTGAAACAGATGCCTGGTGTCAAAGCCACGGCCTCAAGCTCACTGCCAAAAAGTGCATTGTCATCCCCTTTGGTAAAAACTATGTACCCATGAACTACAACATAGGTGGTAGTATACACCGAAAGTGTGCTAAGAAACCTTGGGACACAGGTGGACAGTAGCCTCTCCTTTGATAATCACATCGCCACAGTAGTCAGGAAATCCTTCTACATGGCACACCTCATCACAAAAGGTTTCTCATCCAGAAAAAAAGAAGTCATTGTTCCCTTCTACTCATCATTCATTAGACCCATTATAGAGTACAATGCCCCTTTTGGCATTTACCTCACAAGACATCTACAACAACTGGAAAGGCCATAGAAATACCTCACAAAGAGGATTACTGGCCTCAAACAGATGCCCTACGCAGACCGTCTAAAAAAACTCCAGCTTTACTTCATCACATATTGCCTATTCAGAGGTGATCTCTGCCTAACATACAAAGCTATGTCAAACCCAGAGCTGTTGGACATACTCCATTTAAAGAAATTCCAATCCCTCCAAGCTACACGCTCTATGGACCTAAACCATGTCACCACAGTAAACAGAACATGCCAGAGGGATAGATTTCTGTCCCAGAGACTTCCCGTACACTGGAATAAACTACCTATCTATATCAAACAAAGCTCCTCATAAGCACTCTTCAAGAAAAACTTGATGATTGGATGAAAAATAGGAAATTCGCCCCGGGGATCACTTCTGTGGCTCTGCTCAACAGTGGCACAGGAAAATCATTTTCTTGGGTGGCAAAAGCCAGGGTACCTTTTTGGTTGGGCTTGTATAGGCCCTAGGGCCGATAGCCTAGTACCTACCTGTGAACCTATGAACCTATAAAGATAGAGAAAGTGATGCTTTGTAAACACCCACTGAATCATGTTGATTACAGAAAATGTATGTTTTATGTTTAGCATCATGCACCTGTTTATATGAGAGGGGGGCAGTAGGGTAGATACATTTAATTACAGGGAGTACAAATGACAAGTTTTATTGGATATTTGCACAGGAAAAGATTAAATTCCAGCATGAATTTCACATTTTACCTGAAAAGATTTCAAAAGTATTATGTTGCATCATGTGATTAGGTCACAAGATTTTGAAGAGCATTTAAAAAGGCATTTATTATTGTGGAAAGATCTGATGAAATCTCCATTCTTTGAAACTTGTAAAATATGAATGTGCTTATTTATTTATTTTTAAGAAATGAATGAATGTTTATTAAGAGGAATGTCTACATTTTGTACTCTTTATGACATTTATTTAGTTTTTTTTTTTTTTTTATACTGAATGGGAGTTGCTTTCTGTGTTTGTTTGTTCTAAAAAAATGCAAGGTCCTACAGAGAAGTATAAATGCATATTGTGCTGAAATAAAGAATAGAAACAAAGATGGAATTTTGGTGGGTTGTATGACTTTCTAAAAGACGAATATGTGGTATAATAAGTGATGAGTAAGGAAAAGGATTTTAAGGGAAAAACAGATCTGACCTTATCAGTACCTGAGCAAAGGAAATTACTATTATATAATTAAGAATCAACTGAAAAAGAAAATGTGTATAAAATAAAATAAAATAAAATATGATTCTGATAATAAGATAAAAAAACAATGAACTTGCTGTAATTGTAAAAGGTAAGTAAAAGAGAGCCATGTGACAATGCAGAGTAACAAAAATGGAGTCCAGAAAAAAAGTTAAGCATGTCGCTAAATTTCAAGCTTGCAATAGAAGGGAGAGATGGTCTGTAATTAATGAAGTTTGCAGAGTCAGAGCTAGAAAAGAATATTTGTCTAAGATGTGCAAATGGTGCATTCAAATAGTTTACACATAATACCAACTGCAGGCTTTGACTGGTACTGCAGAAGTGAAAAGTCTTGTTATGCAGAAGTCAGGAATACATCTGAAACAGTGAAACATGAGTTAAGGCTGCATTTTAGCAAAAATACAAAGAATTAATTGACATAATTGACATAATGCTGACTTTAAACTAAATATAGGTGTAGTGTGTAATATTTTATCAGCAGATATTTTAAAGTGTTGAGTCTAGCTTGTACTCAAGAGATTTGTATTCTGATTGGTAACTTTTTCTAGCCCTTAGCTGGTACCAGTAGGGCAAACACAAATAACTTGCCAGTATGAAAATCTGAATTTCAGATTTTTTTATGTCAAATGACATCACTTAGAAATGTTAACTCTCTTAATATTTGGTTCAAATGGTTTGAGAGACTCTATGAATGATAAAGGAAATATCACCAAAACAACTTATGATTACTAGTATTAAAATAATGAATATACTCAAACATTTCAGATACTGTGCCAAACCACAACAGTGATAGTCTGTATGACTATACTTGCTTATTCTTAAACATAAGAAATTTACCAGGAGAATATAAACATAGAGCTGAAACACTCTACTGTGCTAGTGATTCATGACAAAGGGACAGTCCCACTTAAGTAGAACAGGAAAATAAGAGTAGGATCTAACTAACTTAATTAAAGAGAGTCTTATCCATGGTTCACAGCGGCAGAAATTGTTTTAAGAATGTAAGATTCTAAGTGGCTTCAATACTAGATGTGAACCAGGGTTTCATTTCTAGATATGGACCAAGGAAAGTGGCAGATGTGGCCAAATGAGAAAAGCTTCAAAATGAATACATGTAATTCATTATTAGGAGGACACAGATTCCTTAGACTTATTTTTGGTATTTTGTTATTGATAGAGGTATTTCAAAGAGATGTTGTCCAATGTTTTAAGGCTTGTAAGATGTTATAAGCATATTTTACACTTATTTTTCCATCTGAATGAAAATGATTGTCAGAAACTAATTGATGCCTTATTCACTTGTTACTAAAGGTTTTGTTTCACTGAAACTTAATTACCATAATAAAATTAGAAATGGTGTCTATCTCAAGTGCATGAAATGAATTAATAATAATGCTATTAGTATATTAATACTATACTACTAGTATACTAGTAGTCTACTTCAGCCCATCAAAATTGTGCTTTATTGAATGTTAGATAATCAATAGAAAATCGAGTCCACTTTAACGAAAGTGCGTTTACATGAAAACATTCTTTCACGAATAAAACTACACTGAAGACTTCCTATAGGTCACGGTACAGTGAGGATAAGGGAATATTCCCTTTTCCCCACTGTAGTGTGATCTCGGAGTTAGTATATATATATATATATATATATATATATATATATATATATATATATATATATCAATCAGAAGTGAGGGTGTGGGGGGGGGGTGCAGCTTGCCCTGCTGCATAAATGCATTTGTTGTATTTTTTCTGTGTTTTCTGTTGTGGTTCAGTGTAGCGTTATTTTGTGAAAGTGTGTTTTCATGTAAACACACTTTAGCTAAAATGGACTCAGTTATCTAAGATTCAATAAAACGTAATTTCGATGGGTTGGTGTGTGTGTGTGTGTGTGTGTGTGTGTGTGTGTGTGTGTGTGTGTGTGTGTGTGTGTGTGTGTGAAAAACTCATGGACATTCAAAAGCCATGTAGCTGAAACACTCAATGTCCATAAGGGGTCATTTGCATATATCACATGGGCCTCCATTACAGGATGCCCCCTACATTGATCAATTATATTACAGTGGCCATAAAACAATGGCAAGCCACTTTGCAGCTAAGCCATGATAAAGGAAAAACTATTATCCAGGGATAAAAATACAAAGGGGAATATTCCAGGGTGACTCTTTCTTATCACTCCTCTTTTGTCTTGGCCTTAACCCATTAAGCTGTCTGCTTAACAGATTAGATCATGATTGTAATTTGCTCCCAGACAATAGCAAAGTGTAAAGACTTCTCGTCTTCTTTTTGTGGTTGATTTAAAACCTTATAGTTCATTAGATGAAGAGCTGAAAGCACAACTGGAAGTGGTCAAAACTTTATCAGATGATATAAGAATATCATTTGGTCTTAATAACTGTGCAAAGGAAACATTTAAGCGGGAAAGCTGCAGTACCAAGAAATGATCAGTCTGGGAAAATAATGTGATATAAAGGAACATGAGCAGGAGGGAGTGTATAAATATTTGGGAACTGATGAATGACCAGCCATAAAACTCAGTAAAGAATACTTCAGAAGACTAAAACTAACACTGAAAACAGCCTTGACTTTTAGGAATAATGACAATAATAACAATAAAAATAAAATATGAACAAATGCAAACAGAACTCCGTAAGGAGTATTTTAGAAGACAAAAAGTAATACTTAAAATGGCCCTGACATCTAGGAACAAAGTCCAGGCTATAAACCAATTTGCTCTTCCTGTTCTAACTTACTGATTTGGGGTGAATGACTGGGCCCAAAAAGGTATTTGATCAGTTTGACAAGAAAATAAGAAAAATGCATCACACTTTCCAAATGATATATTAAAATCAGTGTATATCGAGAATATGCATTGCTCATTCTGAAGGAGGTGTGGGCCTTCTATATATTGATTACATGTAATAATCTGCCATTGTAGGATTGAACACATATCTGCTGACCTCACCAGATCCAACCCTAGTCAAGGTTTTGAAACATGAAGAGAACAAATCTAAGATGACTTCCATGCTTAGTTTAGCAGAAGCATATTAGTGTCAAGCAGGAATATAAACTATACCATAAGTAGACAAAAATCAGGCAGCAACTGAATGTGCCAAAACCCAAAAGAAAGAATTTAAGGAGAAGGATCAGATGAGAAGGTAAGAAATGTGGAAAAAGGCATAATTACCATTACAAGTGCAAGAAACTCCTGGAACAACCTCATGTCGATTAGGATCTGCAGCAGGAATGGTTAAGGATGGTAAACCAAAAGATAAAATGTTAATATTAGTGGCCCAGGAAGGTGGACTATGTACAGATTGGTTTGCAAAGTCCATTGAACATGTAGGAGAAACAGAAAATGCAGGTTCTGTAAAACAGAATTGGTAACAGTCACACATCTTGTTGCTGGGTATAATACACTAATGGCAGAGGGCCTGTGTACTGAAAGGCATAATAATGTGGCAAGGCTTTTGCATTGGGGATTGTGCAAACATTGCAATATTGAAGTAGCTGAGAAGCATTGGAAACATGAGCCACAAAGCATTATAGAGAATGATGAAGTTTATATCACATGGGATCACCCATTACCAGCAGTTCAAAGAATATATTCAAGAAAACCAGATATAGTAGTCCATGAAAAGAAGACAAATGTAGCATTGATCATTGAAATTGCTACACCCAGTAATTACAGTATCTTATGTACAGAGAGACACAAAGTCATAAAATACTAGAAATGAGGGTACTGTGGAAGAAAGATACTCAGACCATTCCAATAGTAGTAGGAGCAATTGGTCTCATAAAAAATAATTTATAGTCTTATATAGATATGCTACCAATACATGTAACTATGTATGAATTGCAGAAGGAGTAACTTCTGGGTACATTATGGGTGCTTCAAAGAGCACTTTTGGCTTACATCAAAGATTGAAACAGTACTAATTTCATGAACTTTAATCATACTTTGACATAGGAATGGGATCCATTCCCCTCAAGGTATCAGAAACCAAAACGTCTTGGAGAAATTAAACTGAGAATAACACCAGTTCTCTAGCAATAAACTTAGCAATAGCTTTGTGTAATAACACTGCTTCTGAAAATTAGAAATATAGGATATTATTATTAGTATGTACTGATAACTATTGCTAGCTGTTACTAGTGGTTCCATAGTGTCCATGATAATATGTTCAAAAGACACCAGTATAATGGACTTTTGGGATAGTGGACTCTTAATTCATTCATGGAGCAGTTTCCTGGCATTCTGGACAGGAATTAGAGCCATTGTCTATTGCTTCTATTTTGCTTGATTAGTGACGCTAGTGCTCTTGCCCTAAGTTGGGTCCATCCTCAGGTGACCACTTAATAACTAATGTCCTACACATTTTGAAGGCAGTAATTGATATAGAATGTCTCTCCTTTCTTTGCTTACTTTATAAAGGAGGTTGTATTTTAATGGGAATGTGTTGCTCACTACTATTTTCCCATATAACCTTGAAGGTCTTATACACTCTTACCTTCCTTAAAGCATCACCTTCCCATTATACTTCTTTACAGGTTATATAAGGATTACCTGCTCTGGCCCCGATTCCCCTAGTCAGTACAACAACTGCTTAGCTTTCCAGCTGAAAAGAGACCATTAGCCTAAAAGAACTAACTCAGTCAACAAAGGATATATACAATACAATAAAAATAAAATAAAGTCTACTAACTAATGGTTACTTTCTTCACTAGCTTCTCTTCAAAGATTCAAAAGATTCAAAGAAACTTTATTGTCATTTAGGGCCACATAAGTGCAGCCTAAATGAAATTACAAATGTCAGCTCACGAGAGAAATGCAGTGCAAATAACGTAGATACAGCGGTATCAAAGAATAACATAAGAAAGAAAATAACACGTATAACATGCAAGAGGTAATTCCCATTATATAAACACACTCGATACCCATTATCCAGTGATAAATAATAAATAAATACCCACCATCAAACCACTACACTGTTAGGATAGAGAATAAATAGAGACTAGTGAATAGCAGCTGTTTAGTTACCATATTGCACTTGTTAACCTTAGACGTGACTCAGTATAGCCATCATATTGCATAATAGTAATACTGACAGTACTTGCTCAGTGCAGCAGGATTAAATGAGAAAAGAGGCTTCAATGTATCAGGTATTATGGTTGGTGTCTGTGTTAATAAGTTTCACAACTGTAGGATACAAACTGTTCTTGAATATTGTAGTCCTACAGCGGAAGCTGCGGTACCTCCTTCCAGATGCAAGTTGTGAGAACCAGTTGTGGGCCGGATGGGTCAAATCAGCAAGTATTTTATATGTTCTCTGTCTTGCTCTTGTAAAGAAAAGCTCCTGAATAGAAGAGAAGTTTGTGCCCAAGATTTTCTCAGCCACGGTCACCACCCTCTTGAGGTGTAAGGTATAGTTTCTCCTCCTAAAACACTGGCGCTGCAGCTTATTCTATTTTTTCCCTTGCAAAGGGGTATCCAACACAAACTTACCTTCTGGTTTACTTTCTCTCTATCTATACAAGCTTCATGTATGTTGTCTTCTAAGTTGTTATCCATCTATCTTACTGCGTGTGAGCTCTACCATGTCACTTTCTTTTTCTCCTCTCTGATACTCTCCCTCTGCAAAGAGTATCTCAGAACAGACTTTATCTTCAGATTTACTCCTTCCCTTACTTATAGAAACTGGTTTCTTAGTGACTGCATTTAGTTGAGTATACTGATTGACAACAGCAGGAAAGGGTTCAGAACTCTGCATTTTCTTATGTGTTTCACACTTAGTACTCACTTTGTTCTCAGGTTTCTCACTTAAGTGCATTTCTTCTTCTTCTTTGATCTTTGCCTTCCTTGTTTCTGTACGAGATTTTTCTTGTACTGATTCTTACATCAGAGTTTTCTATCTGTTGACTTTCAGCCCCTACACTGACATCTTTTATAGGCTTGGGTACCCTTGCTTTGCATTAGGACAGCTTTCTGATAAGAGACAGGAACCTTTTTGATATCTAACCATAATCAAATTCTATCCCTTCTGTAGCTTCTACAACTCCCTTCTCCTGGTTTTGATTCTGGTTCTGTCTGAAAGTGTTACTCTTAAACTTATCTAGGACAGTCTAAATGTTTGCAGTTTTAACTAGATATTTTGTTCTATCACCGTGAATGCACGCTACATCCACATTTTGCTTGTCACTAATGTTATGTTGATATACCATACATATTCTCATACTACAGATGACAGGAGGCCCAATACGATACTGTCTCACATCACATTAGGCGGGGATACTTTCACATGTGGATTGCCTCAGTGTTCACCCCCCCCCCCACCTCTGTCTCTATTTTACATAAAACTCGGCAATGTATGCTCGCTAAAAGCATATATCACAGCACAGCTATTCTTGGTGATTTCAGTGTTAATGTTATTAGGAAAGACTCTCTGCTCCTGAACAAAATGTTGCAGTGGTTTAGCTTGAGCAAAATAATACAAACTCCTACACAAACCTATACAATAACTGGTTCTAGCTTCACTGTTGATCTAACAATAACCAACATACAAAATAGGTCCCTTCAAACTGAAACACTCCCTAATGGTATGGATGACCACTCACCCAGTAAATCCATTTGGTCATTCCAAACATATAGAAAACCTCCCCAAATATTTCTCCCTAACAATAAGGGACCAAATATCAACACCCTATAGATTGGACTCTTCTGTATGCTATGTCTGAACTCACCTCTGCTTTAGAATTTTTCAACACAAAACTGAACAGACTTCAGGATAAACTCTACACCTCCCTTACAAACAGAAGGTTTAGATCAAAGTATTGCACATGGCTTTCTCTGGATATTAAAAATAAAATTAAAGACAGAGATTCAACTTGGAAGAACTGGAAAATGAATCTCAACATTACAGAAGTACATTAATCTTTTCTGAGTTTAAGGAAAGAAACAAGAATTGCAACAAATACTGCAAACACTCTCTACTTTTGACAGAAACAGGAAGCAAACTGATCTACATCCAATCCATTTTGGAAGGCTAAATAATGTGCTTAACAGGGGCGTTAAGTAACTCTTCAGCTACCAAAAATGAACCAATAATATTGAATCACTCCACCTTTACTAATGATTAGTCATATGTTTTGCACTCCACCATAACCAAAATAACTACAGCCTTTCCAACAAGTTACTCCCCGACCAACAAGGAACAAAAACATTCATCTTCTAATTTATACCCCCCCCCAAGCCTTTTTTGCAGCAATCTTTCACTTCTCTGAAATTTCAGGAAAAATAGACCAAGTCCTTACTTTTCAAACTTAACAGTTCAAGATCTAAATCCAACAATATTCATCTCACCTTCCTAAGGACTGAACTGAAAAAAAATGGCTAAGTCTATTAATCATGTTTTTTAACCTCTCTGTCACATCAGGCACTGTCCTACTTTCATTCAAGCATGTGGTTATAATCTGTCTACCTAAAATCAGTTCCTTGATGGGCTGAATAATTATAGAACTAGTTCTACCCTGTGCCCTATTACTAAAATATTTGAAAAACTTTTATACTAGCAACTACTGAAGCACATTAACAGTTACGGCATGTTATGTGATGCACAGCATGGCTTTCAGAATACCTTCAGTACCTCAACTGTCCTGATAATTGCCACTGATATAATTTATTCCCACCTGAATGAGGGACCTGACCAGGCAGTTAAAACAGACTGAAAAGCCACACAGGTACCTCATAAAAAGAATAGAGAGAGTAAACAACAAGTCCAATGTGGATCATCTGATATCCTCCTAGCCCTGTACTCGGTCTCCTACAGACTGTTCTACAGAGATTTATGCCTAGAGTACAAGGTGATCAAACACTGTTGGATTTGTTGCACAGGCTCCAAACAAATAGCATCAGAAATACCCATTCTAAGGGCCTAAGCATTGTCTGCAACACAAGCAAGACATGTTGGAGGAACAGCTGTGTGTCTAAAAGGTGACCTCTTTTCTGGAAGCAAAGCTCATCCCTAACCATATTCAAAGTAACTTGGACCAATGTTTGGGAAATTGCAAATTTAGCCCTGGTTTAGCACATTTGTCCTTAATTGTCTGTGAATGCTTCATGTGTACAAGCTTATGTCAATGACTTTTAAAATTCCCTGAGGTATTGACACGTCAGGAGAGATATTTTGGTAAATTTAGGGTAAGTTTGACTAGGCTTAAAATAGCTCTTGGGTGGATAGCCTAGTAACCACCTATGAACCCTTGAACCTACAAAACATGCATGCATACATCATGAAAATGAAAAAAAAAAACATTGCATTTACTTTGTTATTAATGTAAGTGTAAATTGTAATTTGATAAAAATGTTAAAGATTAATAATAAAAAATGCAATTTTAAGCAGGAGGTTGGTGTCTCCCATCTGGTACCAATTACACAAGATTATGGAATGGTATGACATACTACACTTATTTTATTTACTTATTTAACATTTGTTTACTGGGAAAGTCTGACTGGGAGAAAGCCCATTTTCAGCAGAGACCCATGGATGAACAGATTCCACACAGAAGCACCCTAGCTGAGAATTGAACCGAGTACCTTTTGCTGTGAGGCAACAACACTAACCACTGCACCAGTGTTCCACCCATTTAGTCACAGGATCAGATGCCAACAAATTACACTGAAGGTAAAGTACCAGACCAAAGTGTTGAACACTGGCTCCGTATTCAAAAAAGCACAATATATAATTATTAATCCAGCAACTACAAAAAATAAAGTTTAACTTTGGGGAATATACAGCAAGTGTCAAAACTCACTGTAACACCTTCAAAGTGGTTAGGGGAACTTCCACCTCTGTATCTCTTGATATGAGGGTCTTCCCTCATCTGTTACTTATGTTTATAAACAGTGAGACTGTCATACCTTGGACTACAGGGAAAAATTCAGGATAACACAGCTTCAGATTTAATATATATTTCCCTCTTTTTACATTGACACTGCTGCCTTTCTGAGCACTGCAGTTATAGTCCTTAGTATATCAATAGGTACCCGTGAAAATTTGGAGAACAGCTGTTATTCTGAAAGCATGCTTGTGAATGCCACATTTAGAGGAAGAGATACGTAATTATTAACTGACAATTAAAGACTTGCATGTGATACTACAAGGCTATGGAGTCACACTTAGATCATTTTAGAGGAAGTAAAACTCTTCACACAACACCAGCATTTTTCTGCAGACCCTATATGTACGAAGAAGATGTGCTGTTTTTGTACCTACTGCACTATACAGGTGAATTTACTGACCTTTGCTTCGCCTGGGATGACAGAATGACTTGATAGATATTATCAGAGGTCATTTTAGTTCAGTTTTATGACTAGATGGCTACTGACAAATACTGCCTAGGCCAGGGGCTGGTTGAGGTTGTGTGCGAGAAAGTTTGTTTTCTACATATAGGTCTACACAGCCTATGGCAGTAATCAAATCTCTCCCCAAACAAAAGAACCTTTTTATACCAAATGTTGCATTTTAATTACCACGTGTAGTTGCCCCTCTTATTATCTCCAGGCTCTACTTCCTGGAATGGTATGGTAGGTGGGGGACGGTACTGGGATATGTGACTTAGAGATGCAGGAAAGTAAAAGTACTATAGTACTTGTGAACGAGCTTTTACACAGGGCTGTGATTGTCTCTGAAGCAGTCATTAAGTTTTGTAACTGGACTTTTGATGTTAACAAACTGATAGGAGCACAGATATATGCTTAATATGTTTTTAACTCTATGGCTAGACCCTGACAGCGATAGCAACTTGGCAATATAAGAAATTTTATCAGTAAACATTTTTAAGAGAAAAAATATTAAAATAGCGTATTGCAAAGTGACCAAAAACTCTGATAAATTAGTAATTTTAGTAGAACCCCAATTAGTTAATGATACATGGTTTACATTTGAACTGTTTGTTTCTAAGCCAAAAACTGCAATAAGAAATATGTCATCTCCTGTGAAGCAGAAAGCAGCAAGTAGTGGGTTCTCTTGTTTCAAATGTGAGAAAATATGTCATATTGCTAAATTCTGTGCTACTAATTCTGAGGTGAATGCTAGTAGCAGAAATGTGAAAACTAAGAAATATGCTACAATGAAGCTACTCCTATAGAGGGAAATACGACTACAGCTAAATAGCCGAGTCCTAGAAGCAAGTGAGGTGTAACCCTACTAGATTCTGGAAGCATGATTACCCTTGTCAAGGATACCTTATTTATTTATTTATTTACTATTTGTTCACCAGGTAAGTGGACTGGTCTATTGACACTTTTCAGCCACAACCCAAGCTCAAAGAGCTGAAAATACATTACAATCGTTCAATCATAAATATTATTATGTACAAAATAAGTATATAACAAATTCAGAACAAAATGGTAAGATTGAATGCAGATAGGGTAAGATTAAAAGATCCAGTCAGAATGCATTAAGGGGAAAAAAATATATATATATATATATATATATATATATATATATATATATATATATATATATATAAGGTTTCACTTTATAATCAAAATACTAAAATACCAAATGTTAGTATTTCGAGACTATAAAGTCGAAAGTGCAGTTACGTGAAACTACATAATATCTAATGCGGAAATGTCGAATCTGCTGTTGTGTTGTCGTGTTCGTGATATGTGATGCAGTTTGTGGATTTAGCTGGGGATTCAGGTAAGTTGTGTTCTTGTATGGATATTGGGTAGGGATTTTAGTGTGTATGAGTGTGTGTAGTGGTGGGTTTTATGTGTTTGTGTGTTTAGTGTGACCTCAGACTTAGTATATATAAGTAGCAGGGGTGGGGTGGGGTGGGGGGCAGCCCCCCACATGGGGGGTGCAGGGGGGCTTGCCACCTGCTTATAGGTAGGGTAAATGTGTTTGTTTGTTATGTTGTGTTTCTGTGTGTTGTTTTGTTTGTTGTAGTGTCATTAGGTAGGTGTATGTGTGTTTGTTTGTGTGGTGGTGTATGTATGTGAATAATCGCGATTTTGAATTTCACGGTTGTGGGTATCTTTTTTTGGAATTTCGACTTTATAGTGTTGAGATACTAAAATTCGGTATTTTAGTATTTTGAGATTATAAAGTGAAGCTATATATATATATATATATATATATATATATATATATATATATATAGTTCCCATTCTGAAATTACATTATTCCGAAATACACTTTGCAGAGACCAGTTCTCCGAAGTTACAGTAGTCTGAAATGGCACTTTGCTGAATTTCATTTTTGAAAAACATCCGCTTCTATGCTCTCTAGTGTACCATACCAGTTATGCAGGTAGGTGTACAGCTATGTACGTTGTGGAAAGCAAAAAGTGTGCAGTACTCCTATATTCTAAACGGACAGTGCACTACAGTATGGATGGACAAATATAGCCTTGTTGTCACTGTAGTACTATCTCAGAATTAGTATATATAATTTGCAGGGGGAGTGGCCCCCTGCAAAAGTTATAGAAAAATTAGCGGATATGTTCTAGTGTGTATTGTAGGTGTTAGTGATTGACTTGTTGGTATTTTGTGTTTCAGCAAAGTGCCATTTTGGGCTACTATAACTTCAGAGAACTGGTCTCGGAAGTGAATTTCAAAATAATATAATTTCGGCAATTAGAATGGGATATATATATATATATATATATATATATATATATATATATATATATATATATATATATATAATGCAAGCTAAGATATGCAAAAAAATACAGTCCAGTCATACATATAATACATAAACTATATGCATATATGAAATATATGTATATAAAATGCCTCATTAAGAGGCTGAGAAAAGTTTCTTAAAAGTATTCTTTTATTTATGATAATGGATGGTAAGTTTTGTATCTATTGTCATGGTTGCAACTGCAGGTAGATTCAATAAAGAAACTCTGTATGAGTGCACCTTTGAAGCTTCTAGACATGTGATGTTAGTAGCCAGGTGGCTCCATGTAGCAGGCCCCAGTCTAGAGCAGGCTCTCTCACCTATAGCAGTTTTAAATGGAAGGCCCACTAGAGAGAATCCGTTGCCCTGTGTACTTCTAAGTACTTAAGGGTTGCCTATAAAGGTAATTTCACTCTTAAAGGGGACAGTGATTGTTTTTTAGCACCTTGTAAATTAGAGTACTTAGAAGAATGGGGATCTGGAACATAAAAACTTTAAATGTTTGGGAAAGTTCAAGTTTGAGTGAAGTTAAAATGAACAGTGGTCCTATGAGGCACTCAAAGCCACTGGAATTTTTTAGCAAGTTGCAATGGTGCATCTGGGGGTCTGCTAATAGAATGAATCTGCAAACTTTATTCTCAGCAGTCTATATTGGGTGAGTAATGTGGGTTGAATAATGCATAATAACAAAAGGTAAACATATTCAAGTTTGGGTATTGAAACAATTTTAGCAATAGTTCTGCGTTAAGCAGGAGAAAGGACATTACTGATCCTGTAATGCAGTTTTAATTGATCAATGACTTTATTACTTAAAAAATCTGTATGTGTGGTAGAGGAAAGGGTAGGACTGAGTAATAACCTATGCACCTCTGTTAAGAGAATTGGAGGAGTAGTGGGTAATGTCTTGGAGGAGGCAAATACCATAACATTATTTTTCTGGGGTCACAGTGGTGTATCAGATAGCATTGTCATCTGTCAGCAAGAGGCTCTCTAGTTCAATTCTAGGCTGGGTGCCTTCTGGGTGCTTTCTGTATGAAGCCTACATATGCTCCCTGTGGTCACTTGGGTTTCTTCCAGGTTCTCTGGTTTCCTTCTACATTCCAAAGACATACAGTAGGTAGACTGGACACTCTAAATTAGCCATAGGTGTGAGTGCGCATGTGAATGTGTTGTATGAAAGAATAGCCACAGCAGGGCTAGCCACCCAGCGATATGAACGTTGGCTCCAAATTATTGCTATTGCTGAAGTGACACCCCGACTCCACGTGAAAAAAAAAAGTGGGAAAAGGGGCTGTGAATGGATGGGTTTTCTTGGGATTAATTAGTAGTTTGTTAGACGTGGACCACGTTGATAACTGATTGAAATTGTTATGTAACTTGGTTTGCAGGTCAGAGTGGCAAGCATTGGATTGAATGAGCAGCATAACATCTACTTACATTATTAATTTAAGATCTGATAATTCTAGGGTGGACATCATTAGCAAAAAAAGAGAAGATGACCGAGTACAGACCCCTTCAGTGCACCTGTATTAAGTTTACCAGCAGAAGAGGATGAGACATTGCTAAGGACTTGGAAAATTCTGTCTTTTAGATAGCTGCAAAACCGGCACATGGTGCATTCTCCAAAGTTGAGTCTTTAGAGTATGTTGAGAAGAAGGCTATGGTTGACTGTTTCAAAAGCCCTGGTCATTTTAATAAATAGACCCACAGTACTCAATGACTGAACAAATGAGAACCAAATACAGAGGGAACATTATCTTCTTGGACCTGGATGCAATGCCCTTACTTATAAGTTGGGTAATAAGCTTAATGTTCAATTATCATTCTCTTTCCCAGGATCTCAGGTGTTTATGAACACAAACGGTAATAAGGTACTGTGGTGGTGGTGCTGTGGTAGCATTGTCGCCACACAGTAAGACATTGTCCTGTTCTATTCTCAGCTAGAGCGTCTTCTGTGTGGAGACATGCGTGAATGGGCATACCTTTGTTGAAGGTTGTGTGTCAGGGCTGGCAACTCGGCATGTAAAAATCTACTGCCAATCATTAGCGGACTGGAGTTCCGCTCTGGCAACCCCTAACCGGGAAAAGCCAAAAGACACAACAACAACAATTCCCAAGTATCCAGATGGACTGAAAACCTGATGACTACTATGTCATACTGCTTAAGTCTTATAAATGATTTATAGGCCACAATAACGACACATTTTACCAGGTTTTGTAAGTGTAATAAAACAAGATATGATTTTCTTTATGTGTTTTTATTATTTTTGGCATTATACCAGCACCAGAAGGGTTAAGGACAAAGGGCAGTCCTAAATTCCCAAATGGTAGACCCTTTGGCCCCTCCCACCGGCTGTGTGCTCCATGAACTCAACGAGGAATTAAACCCACAGTTAGGACAGCTGTTTAATCTTAGTCTCACCTCCGGATACGTACCCAGGGAGTGGCGCACAGCGACTGTGGTCCCACTCCACAAAGGCGGTGCCTCCACCGACCCTGGAAATTACCATCCCATTAGCTTGACAAGCCTTATCTGCAAAGCCATGGAGAGGATCATAATGGATCTCATAAATAAAGACATAGGGAACTTGCAGACTTTGGATCCAACCCAGTTTGGCTTTGTCAAAGGCAGATCATGCCTTTTAAACTTGGTTGACTTTTTCGAAACAGTCACCAAGGCCATTGACGAGGAAAGGCAGTCCATACAGCCTACCTAGACCTGGCGAAGGCTTTTGATACAATACCTCACTCGGGTATCATTGAAAAACTCATCAACTTAAATGTAAACCCATACATTACAAGATGGGTTGCAAACTGGCTGAGTGACAGAACCCACAGGGTCAGAGTTGCTGGCGCCATGTCAGACTCAAAGCCTGTCACAAGTGGTGTCCCACAGGGCTCAGTCCTGGGCCCACTCTTGTTTGGCATCTACTTTTCTGAAGTACAAGCAAACACAGGAGGGTTATGGCTGACAAAGTTTGCAGATGACTGCAAACTGGGCCGTGGTTGAAAACACATCCAACACAGATATCCTTCAGAAGGGTCTCACAGAAACGGATAACTGGTGCCAGAGCCATGGCCTAAAGTTAAATGCCAAGAAATGCATAGTCATACCCTTCGGGAAAAATAAGGTTACCCCTAGCTACCATATAGGTGGCAATCCCCTGAACACAGAAGAAGTTATTAGGGACCTGGGAACCCAGGTTGACAGTAGCCTTTCATTCGACATTCATATTGCTAAAGTAGTTAGGAAGACCTTCTACATTGCCCACCTTATCATGAAGGGATTCACATCTAGATCAAGGGAAGTCATAGTCTCCCTATACTAATCACTCATCAGACCAATGATCGAGTACAATGCCCCATTCAGAATGTATCTGACCCGACACTTGCAGCAGCTGGAGAGGCCACAAAAGTTCCTCACCAAAAGGATAAAGGGTCTCAAAAATCTGTCTTATGCTGCCCGACTGAAAGAACTCCAGTTATATTCAGTTGCTTACTGCTTGCTCAGAGGTGACCTGTGCCTGACATACAAGGCCATGTCAAACCCAGATTTGATGAACATGCTTCATCTCAAAAAATCTAGATCCCTCAGAGCCACAAGGGCGGGAGACTTAAACCTCGACACGGTTATTAATAGGACGTGCTGGAGGGATAGATTCATCACCCAAAGACTCCCTATGCTGTGGAACAAAATCTCGGTTTATGTGAGGCAGAGCACCTCGCTGGCCTTGTTCAAGAGGAATCTTGACCAATGGATGGGAGATCTCAGATACACCCCAGGGGTTACCTCAGTGTCACTGCTCGACAGAGGCACAGCAAAATAATGGGCACAGTTTCTCCAAACTAAAGGGGTGGCGTAAGCCACAAAACTATGGGCTAGGCTTATAAATGCCCTCAGGCAGATAGCCTAGTATGAACCTATGAACCTATGAACCCATGAACCATAATTGGGGCACACCCAGGGGGTGTAGTTAAGATTACTGCCTGCCTTACATTGTTCATGAAAAATTACAGCTCAGTTGAACACTATCTCAGAAGGCATTCATCTACCTGACTGCACTGATTAAAGGACTGATTTGGAATGAATTGTCTCCAGGCTTCTTTATTTCTTGGACCAAACCTAACAAGCTGGAACATTCTCAAGCAAGTAACTTTACTCCCTAGTGAGCAGACAAGAATACCTTTACTTCACCACAGAAGGTAACGTGAGACTGGTAACTAGAACTGCACAAAAGAAAAGGGTTCTGTAGTGATACTTTTAATCCAAGACATGACTGGCACCCATGGCCCTTACAGGTAACTATAGGATTTTTAGCTTTACTTTTTCAATGTAGAATGATTTTCTCACCACAGTACACACATGATGATCAAATTTCAGGTTACTGTTAACATGTGTTCTGAGATCCCTGATGACTGGGTCTACTTTTAGGAGATGTATTATCAATGTGGCAATTGTAAGGCATGGATGACTTTCCACATAGTAAGATTATTTAGTTTTTCACATTCAATTTTAGCCCATGGCTCTGGCACTACTCTGTGTCAGACCCTCTGGAAGGGTATCTGAATGTTTAGGAGATTCAATGGTCCTGCCCAGTTTGCAGTCATCAGCAAACATGGTCAGCCAGAGTCCCATGACATTCGCCTTTACTTTGCAGAAGTAGATGCCAAAAGGAGAGGCACAAGCATCAATCCATCTGGGACTCTGGTATTGACTGGCCTCCTTGTGGAGGTGGATTCTCCTTTACTAACTTCTTGTGTCCTTCAGTGATCCAGCTGGTTATCCACTGGGTGACATATAAGTTTATGCCTAATTTTGTGTTTATCTACAATACCCAAATAAGGTATTGTGTCATATGCCTTGGTCAGGTTGAGGTAGTCAGTGTGCACTATTTTGCTTTTGTCCATAACTTTAGTAACTTTCTCAAAGAAGACCACCAGGTTAAGTAGGCTTGACCTTCCTTTGGCCAAACCGAACAGAGTGGGCACCAGTGTTTTAGGTTTCCTATGTCATTGTTTATCAGATCCATGATAACTCCTTCCATGCCTTGCATATTAGACAGTAATGATGTATGGATCTGTAGTTCCTTTGGGTCCATGGAAGGCTAGAGGCATAATTCTTGCAGTTCTCCATTCGTTTGACACAAAGCCTGTCTAGAGGTTTAGGTTAAGCAGAGGTTCTAGAAGCAAATAAGTTTTCTTAAAAAAAAAATCTTTTCTCCAACATTGCACACATTGCATAACTTGTTCGGTTCATGCTTTCCCATAAATCAGGCTCCTCCTCTTGAACATTATCCTGCATGTATTGCTCCCACAAAATCCATTTATTTCTATGTAACTTGCTCCTTCCATTTTCTAAAATCCCACTTCCAATTCATGTATTTCCTTTAAAATATTCACTATTTCAATCACAGTGTGTTTACATTTTAATTTCTATTTTGTAGCAGTATTTTTACTTGATAAACACTATAATGTTTCCTGGATTTTCCCTATGATAGAAGTGTGGAACAAAACCACACGTCCTAAATAATTTATTTCTCTAACAACTGAAGTACTAGATATGTATGCTTTTTACCTTTATTATTTAGTACTTTATTTATTATTAAATGGTAAAGTTGCTAGTAAATAGCTTTAGCACTTTGTTTAGACACTGACAGAGAAATAGTAGCAGGATCTGGACCTAGTCCAATCACGAAATTTAAAATTGAGTGTTTTTTGCATGGTAGCAAGCCCATCTGCACCCACTCAAGTAACAACAAGTCCCCCTCAACACCTTTTGAACTTTATCATTCTGCAAACATGAAGAAGAGAAAAATGTCCCTTACAAAGGAGTCACTGCTTGTGCACATTCAGAAATCATTGTTAGTGCACATTGAGAAGCAATCGCTTGTGCACATTTATAAATAATTGCTTGTGCACATTCAGAAATCATTGCTTGTGCACATTTAGAAATTACTGCTAGCACACATTCAGAAATCATTGCTGGTGCACAGTAATCACTGATGGTGCACATTCAGAAATTGTACCTGCTGAAAATTGAAATCAGCAAGATCAGCATCAGGGAGCTATGGCTCTAGGAATGCAACCTTGAAAAACTGGGGTTGAAGGAAATGTAAAGCAGTGAAAATATAGATATATGGTAGAGTTTTAATTACATCAAATCCACAACAATAAAGCTAAACCTTCAGACTTGTATACTGAATTCTGACAGGCACGTGATAAGACAATGAAGTTTGATGCAAATTTATTAAACATGTCATCCAGAGAAAGAGTATGCAAATGTACTATAACAAAATAATAGCCAAGATTAAATAACTAAGACATGAAAAACAACTGAAATCAATCTACTTATTTTTCATGATTTTTATATATATATATATATATATATATATATATATATATATATATATATATATATATATATATATGATTATTATTGGCATTTTGAATCTGCTTTGGTCGACTGTTTAGAATGTTGACCCAAAATGTGGAATTTGGAATCACAAAAAGTAAACCAAAGTGAAACTGAATACATCGACAATCATGGTTTGTATTCAACATAGCAGGAGGTGAAGTCAAGCACCTCCTGCTATGCAAATTAATGTACTGTTAAATTGTACAGTCAGTGGTATGTTAATTCTACTATTTTACCCAGCCTGCACAGCCCATGTGGGGGGCTGTACCCTCCACATCCCCTGCACATTAAAAATATCAACTCCAAGATTGCACTACAGTGAGGAAAGGGGCCAATTCCCTGTTCCTCACTGAACTGCAACCCCCCCCTCGTGCAATGTCGCCAATGCGAGTATTTGAAATAATTTGTAATAAAGAGTTATCCAATAAGTCAGAATTTAGACATGTTTTAATGCAAGGTTGATGTCTTGCCCTTTCTACATATCACTGGCTCCATTCATTTTCCTTACTTAAACAAGCTCTTTCAAAGCCTTATTTTGGTATTGTTAAAACTTCACCATGTCTTGTGTATGCTTCTGTGTGCCTGTATACATATATGATAAAAAAAAAAGAACAGAACATTTATTATTCAGACAGCTTTTTTGTACAATTTATTGTACCTTCTGCTTTGAACTCATTTACGTATAAGCCAAGACAAAATGTCTTTCTTGTTAAAAACAATGTAAAACTTTGTTGTGGTATTTGCTATATAGTGACCCAAGTTATCTTTGTAATGTGTATATACATATATAGCACTGTCATATTTTCTTATTCACTACTCTGTATGTTAATTGTATGTTTTTTGTAGTTGACTATGCATCCCAGGTCATTAGAATATGATTAAAAAGGGGTCTTGATTCAATCCACTTACCCAGTCAACAAACACAAAATACAATCCATAAATGAGAAAATAGTTGTTATTTTGAAGTAAACATAAACAGGTGTTGTTAACTAATTATATTTCTTTCCAAGCAGGAGCAAACATTGTCTCTTTTTGGTGCTGTATAATTTCAGAGAGGAGAGGTGAAAAAATGTACTTCTTGTCCTTTCAGTGAAAGCCAAGTATGTTTTCCTAATTGCTAAGGATAAAATCAGGTCATCTGGTCAATTAAAAGGAGTTTACAATGTTAGCCGTAGGAAGGAGTCCATGCTTTGATTTCCTTTTGATTCCCCAATGTGCCCAGTGAATAATACTTTCATTTATCAGTGGTATATCTGATTCCCACAGAAACGCTTTCAAACTGTTGTACACATGCTTTTGCTGCAGCTTTTGTATTCCAGAACTCTAGCACCACTAAAGCATAAAACTTTTCCTACAGGATTGCATTTCATTGTCTGATGGTTTGCCTTTTAAGTTCTGCTACTTCAAAGCAGTAGTTTGATCTTATAAATAATATTGCATCCTGCAACTACCGATAATTTTAATTGTTCGTCTTCTGTAGATGTTTCTTTCTACATTATTTCCATTGAAGAAACAGTGTTAACAAGATTTTAGCTATTACATTTCATATGTTCATCTGGTGAATCAGCACACACACCCTCTTGCTATCTCTCATAAAATGAAAGTGCATTTCATGAATTAGGAAGACAGACTTAAAGGAATTTGTGTTGCAGTAATCAGTTTTTCTTAGTTATTTGTACCTCCTGAAATTTTAACATTCCCATGTAAATGCAGTCCTAGTGGCTTTTTCTGTTTTTCTGTCATGTTGAGAATAAGATACGTCTGAATTAAATTTATATATGTTAACTCTCGCTTCAGTGATCTCTGGTGCATATGCATGATACATGCACATGAAGCATGCTGCATTTGTTCTGCCATCTTTTGAGATACTTTAAAGATACATAGGAACTTGGTTGCTGGATGTAAAAAATCTTTGGAGTGATAGCGGACCTTTATATATATATTTTTATTTTTCATATGCAAGCAATTTCTGTACATCTTTTATATATGTTTGGTATTTTCTGTCTGTTTTGATTTTGTATCTCATTGATAATCCATACTTCCTTCAGTGGGATTAAACTGAATTACACATACCGAGTTCTGGACAAAAATTAGCCATTGATATTTTTATACTCAGTGGACCTGAATTGTTTGGGGCAGCCACGGTGGTGCAGCAGTTAGCATTGCCACCTCACAGCAAGAGGTTCTCCAGTTCAATTATCTGCTGAGGTGCCTTCTATGCGGAGTCTGCATGTCCTCCCTGTGGTCACGTGGGTTTCCTCCGGGTGCTCTGGTTTCCTCCCACATCCCAAAGACATGCTGTAGGTGGATTGGAAACTCTCAATTGGCCCTAGGTGTGAGTGTGTGCATGTGTGTGCCTTCTGTGGAAGGTTGGGCACCGGGCTGGTAACTCGGCACCATAAAACATCACTGCCAATCGTTCTGCAGCCAGTTGTTCCGCTGTGGTGACCCTAACCGGGATAATCTGAAAGGAGATGATGATGATGATGATGAAACAATTCTCTCCCTATTGACAGATACACAGATAGAGGTTTGTAAGTTACTTCTCTCCTTGTTTCCTGTCAATACCACATCAAATCAGCATTATGCCACAGGAAAGAGACTGGGACAACTGACTGCAGCTTCACAGTGCATGTATAGAGTGCCTAGTGATCCCATGTGCATGAGTGTGCTATGCTGTCAGTGCTCTCACATCATGTTCCTGTCCTCTTTATGTCACTAGTGATCCTATGTGATTGAGTGTGCCTTGCTGTCAGTGCTCTCACACCATGTTCCATTCTTTGTTATGTGCCTAATGTTCCCATGTGCATGAGCATGCCACGCTGTCAGTAGTCTCGCAATATGTACCTGCGATCTTTATGCAACTAGTGATCCCATGTGCTTGAGACTGTTTTACTGTCAGTCCTGATGCAATCTTTATCTGTCTTCTTTATGTGACTAGTGATCCCATGTACTTAAGTGTCGCTTGCTGTCAATGCTCTCACATCATATTTTTGTCTTTTTTATGCCGCTTTGCTATCCCATGTGCATGAGTGTGCTATGCTGTCATTTCTCTCACATCATTTACCTTTTGTATGTGTGAGAAGATGTCAGTTATAGCAATTAGTTTTCACAGAGTTTGAGATCTCCCTTTTTGCATACTTGAGAAGAATGCTTCAGTCATGCCCATTCATTTTTATGGAGCCTGGCATGCTTTTTTCAGTGGTCTCCATCTGGAAGTAAATGTAACAGCACTCAGCCTGTGCCCTTCCTCCAAGACAGCAGAGCTGCTATGTGGCCACTGAATCCTGTACGATTTAGTTACCCTGTGACACCTGGGTTGTTATCTGAATCCAGACCCCGGCATCACAGGTGATCCTCTGTACTACATTGCCCATCATTTTAATAGTGCAGCATAAAGTGATTTATAAAGTGTTTTGCTGCAGTCTAGTTTAATGTGCTTGTTTTTCTGAAGCAAGGAGATGATTTAGATCTATGCACTACCTGTTGCTGAGGTTTTTGGGACAGCTCTTCCCTTGTACTGTAAGGGTTTGGATGCCAGTGTATTTCTTTATTATGGATTTTAAAGTGTTTTCTGCACTGTAGGTCTTGTTTCTTCCTTCAATGTTCCACGCAGAGCTGCCTAATGTTGTCAAATATTTCTCTATGTCTAAGATGGTAGGACAGACTTTACATATATTAAATATTTAAGTTATTTATTTATTTGTCTTTGTTGAAGGGGAAAGTCCGACTGGATAAAACCCATTTTCAGGGGAGAACCTGGGAGAGAAGCTCCACATTTAAGTTATACACAATGTAAATTTATAATTGCAGGGTAAAAAAATTTCTATATGAGCTTATTTACATGATTGTTGAATATTTGTAAATAAGTCTCACACAAACAGAGCACTTTAACAAAAAAAAGAGAGAAATTAACATAAATTGGCTAATTATTGAATAGAGAAATAACACACAATAACACACTAATGCATTAAAAACATAATGGCTGAAAGGAAAAGGTCAAACTGGGGTGTTTTTGAATTTAGTAATCATTTACAGACAGACAAGAAGAATGTAGCTTAAGAAATGATGAGAGACCTGAAAGAAGTTATGTAAATGAGCAGGATGATCAATGCACAGAGGAGGGATTGTAATTAGTGGTGGGGTGTGAGAGCAGGAGGTAAAGTAAGAGCTTAGGAATTGCAGTATGAGGTGTGATAAGGTACAAAAAGACTGGAAGCAAAGTCAGTGTAAGAGTTGGAGCAAAGTAATCTGAGTAAAACTAACCAGGTGAGCAGGAAGAACAGAGCCATCTTTGGCATAGGTGCTGTTTAGGCAAATGTTTGAAAGGTTTTACATTTTCTATCTTGTTTAACTGTGCAGGGATTTCATTCCAGAGTTTTGACACATAATGAGAGTAGAGAGAGTCTTCAATAGTATTGACTGTCTTACTGATACATAGTGCACATTTATTTATTATTATCTAGTAGGCGAATAGTACAGTGGAGTATTTTGTAATGCTGGATCTTTGTCTAGACAGTGCAATAGGTTGTGGGCAAGGATTAGTTGTGAGTTTATCAACTAGTTTAGAAGTTCAAACCAGTTTAATTGTTTTAATGCTAGGCAGTGGTGTGTTTTCTAAGGTTGGGTGGTTGCACATTTAGCTATTTTGTAGTAGCAGGAAGCTAGCTTAGTTTTATACGTAGTGTTGCTATTTGTAAGAATAGGGAAAGCATATAATAGAGAACGAAGTAGGTGTGTTGTTGCTAAAGTATTGCTTAATTGATCTGTTGGTAGTGTTTAGCCCTATAGAGGGAGCCAAATTTTGGTCAGTTTTCTTGATGAAATGAAGTATCTCATGATCAAATCTGAGGTTTTCATCTATTATGACTCAGAGTACTTTAGTTTGCCTTATGGTTTCTACTTTTTGTTATTACTTTAGGTGGATTTGTGTATGTGTATTTCTGGTTAAGGTGTTGATTTGGAGTAAATAGCATAAGTTTGTTTTGTTTCAGCATTAAGGAGCAAGTTAGAATTTTCTGAAATATTTCAATGTCAGTGAAAGATTTTTGACCGATTTCCTATAATTTTGTTGTGGATGAGGCAGAGCAGATTAAGGTTGAGTTGTCAGTATATTGTACGACAGGGGCAAGTGTTGTAGTTGTATGAAGTTTATTTATGAAAATATTAAATAGAAGGAGGCGGAGTATTGACCTCTGAGGAACATCAAGAAAGATCAGTTGAAATGCTGAAAGGTTTGTTGCCATTTAGTTGCCTGCTGCCAATTGCATAAATAACTGTGAAATCAGGAGAGGGAGGGATAAGTAACACTTAATGTTGCAACTTCAGCAACAACCTTTTGGTGGGACACCTGTGTCAAATGCTTTGGAAAGGTCAAGGAAACAAGTTTACCCTCATTTCTGTATTGGCTTACAATGTTTGTGAAGTTGAGGAGGGCGGTAGTAGTTGTGGTTGAGGCTGAAACTGTGCTGGGTGTTGGAGAGGAGATTGCATTTGGTTATCTGTTTCATATGCTCAGAATGAAAACATTTCTCAAGGATTTTAGAGAGGGGTGATTGGATAGCAATACGTCTATAGTCTGTTAACTCTGTTGAAGTACCTCCTTTGTGAAGGGTTATAACAATGGATTTTTTTTCCAGTTGGCTGGGATGTAGTTTACAATTATTTACCAGTTGATTAGAACTGAGACAGGGAAGCTAGTCCTTCTTCACCTATTTTTGAGGAATTCAGTGGGAAGTTTATCAGCAGCTGAGGTTGTTGCTTTTAATTTAGGTTCATAGGTGATCACTGAGCTATTGATCCAAAGGTCTTTATAAGCCTGGCCATGTGTACCCACTATAATACTAGAGAAACCCTGTATAAAGGATCTTGCCTAAACTCAAGATCTTAGTTAGCAATGACTGCCCATACCTAAGAGGGTCATAGGTGAAATCCCCAGCAGGAATTTATGTATTTTCATCCAGTCATCCAGGCTATGCTTAAACAGGGTCATAGAGGGGCTTTGTTTGATATGAATTTGTAGCCTATTCCAGATGAATGGCAACCTCTGAGAGGCATTCCTGTCCCTCCAACATGTCCTGTTTATTTCGCAGGCCATGTTAAGGTGCCTGGAGTGGGTGACCCTTGTCCCATTTGACTTGTGGATGTGCAGCATTTCCATTACGTTTGGAGCTGAGATTGCCCTGTAGGCCAGGCACAAGTCTCCTCCAGGTAGTGTGTATGTCACTGATTACAGTGACAGTGACTTCAGTCTGTCAATGTATGACGTGCGGGAAACCCCTACTTTTCATTGTTAGAATTCTGAGGTCTCTCAAGTGGCTGCAGGTGCCTGGCAAGGTACATACCAAAGGGAGCACTGTACTCAATTATTGGCCTGATGAGGGTCGAGTACAGGGGTGTTATGACCCTTTCACTCTTGAGGGAATGCCTTTGCTAATAAGGTGTGCAACGTAGAATGCCTTCCTCACCACAGTACACACATCGTGGTCAAAGTTTAGGCTACAGTCAACTTGCATTCCCAAGTCTCTCACTACTGACTTGTTCCTTAGGGTATTATTATTTATATGATAGTCTGCAGGGATATTTTTTTACCACGGGGGATGATAATGCATTTTTAGCACTGAGTTTGAGTACCTGGCTTTGGCACCAATCATCAGTTTGTGTAAGTTCCTCTTGAAGTATATTGACATAGTTTGGGGATTCATTGCTTGCACCTAATTTGCAGTCATCAGCAAACTTAATCAGCCACAGCCCCTCTGTTTTGGCCTGAACGTCTGAGAAGTATATTCCAAACAGTAGGGGGCCCAGCACTGACCCCTGTGGAATCCCACTGGTGACAGGTCTGTGGGTTGAGGTAAAGTCCCCAACTTTGATGGAGTGTGATGTGTCAGTGAGCCAGTTAGCAACTCACCTGATGTCATAAGGGCTGATATTTATCTGGGAGAGTTTATCAATGATGCCCAAATGTGGGATTGTGTCGAAGGCCTTAGCTAAGTCAAGGTACGTTGTATGCTTAGAATTGCCTTCATCTATGTCTCTGGTGACTTTTTTAAAGAAGTCCAGCAGGTTTAACAGGCATAACCTGCCTTTGACAAAACCAAACTGTGTTGGATCAAAGGTTTGGAGATCACTTATATCCTTATTTATAAGGTTCATGATGATTTGCTCCATGGCCTTACAGATTAGGCTGGTTAAGCTTATGGGTCTGTAGTTCCCAAGTTCTGTTGCTGTACCCACTTTATGAAGGGGGATGACAGTTGCTGTGTTCCATTCAAAACAGACAAAACCAGTACTCAAGCTGTGGTTGAAGGGAGTGCTTAATAGAATTGCTAACTCATGTTTTAGACCATTTAAAATGCAACATGGGATGCCATCTGGTCCCATAAGGTTGTGTTTTTGGCCTTGGAGAGAGCATTAATGACTTGCTCTTTGGAGATGCAAGGTGGGGGAGACATAGAGGGAATGCTTTGTGGAATGCTTGGAAGGGAGAAGGGGGTGACATTTTCACCATGCCTGTTGGCTAAAAGGTTAGCTATTTTCATGTGATCAGATGCCATCCACAGCTAATTCAGCACAAGTCTGGGTCCAAACTTTTAGGTTACAGATATAGCTGAATAGCTATTTTTTTCAAAGTTGCCCTTAGAGGATTTTACAAGTTGTCTTATTTATTTAACATTTGTTGACCGGGAAAGTCCGACTGGGTTCCACAGATCCTGTTTTCAGCAGAGGCCTGGGGAGAAATGCTCCAGAAGCATGTCTTTAGAATGTGGGAGGAAACCCACGTGAACGCAGGGAGAACATGCAAACTCCACACAGAAGGCACCCCAGCCGAGAATCGAACTGGAGAACCTCTTGCTGTGAGGCGACAGCATTAACCGCTGCACCACTGCGCCTTACTTGTTTGTTCAACCAGAGGAGGGCATTGTTGCATGGCTGGGACCTCTCTTTTTTATTCTTAGACAGCAATTTCTTTTTTTTGTTGTATAATTTATTAATGCTAGATGTCCACTAGGGAGGCTTGTTTTTTCTTGATGATCTTGTTTTGATCCTATCAGGTACAGCTGAGTCAATACATTTGTATAGGTGTTTGTACAGGACATTTGTGTATACCTTAGTATAGCTGTCAATGCCATCTGTGGGAACAGGAGCCTGGAAATGATTTATGCCATTTCTTAGAAGGGTATAATTAGCTTTAGTGAAATGCTTTAGCCTGATTTCACCTTAGAGGGGTTTAGGTATTATAGCTACTTCAGATGTGACTGATTTGTGATCAGATTTAACCAGTGAGGGTCCTATAATTTTGGTGGTGCAACAATCACCCATGTTGTTGAGGACCAGGTCAGAATATTTGAGCCCCTTGTAGGGGTGCATACTACTTGTTACAGGGCATTAGTGTTAACAAAGTCCAGGAACCTATGTGTAAGCATACTGGTACTCGTATAAGTTTCAACAAAGCAGCAGATGCCCGTGGAACCCTTGCACGGCAAAACAGGTAAACGACAGTCAACAAAAAAGCCAGCAAGTGTTGGTAATACCCATATCAAAAAATAACATTTATTGACCAGAGGGAGAGAAACCTCCCCTGCTGAAATACTGCTATGAGGCTACAAAAAAGCAGTACATTCCAATAATATTAATTCAAACCGGTTTCGGCTCCACTGAGCCTTCTTCAGTGAAATACAAAATGGAAAAACAGAATATCACAGTACACACATATATATAAGGATTGGTTCCAACCCATTATCCAATCCAAGCAAAGAATTCACAATTGGTCATTAAGACCAGGTGCAAACAGAGCTCCAAGTTTAATAATCCATTTTTTCTCCTTAGAGCTAAGCAATTCCTGCCAGAACTGTTTGTCACTACATTTCCCTCTAATACAATCAATGACCACAAATTTGTATGAAGCAGATACATGTTGCAAACAATGTTTATATAAGGCATTGCTAGTACGTTTCTTTTTGATGTCACTCAAATGCTCACAAATTCTAAGACGGAAAGCTCGAGAAGTCTTTCCAACATAGAAAGCAGAACACGTGCAGGTCACCAAATAGATGACCCACTCAGTGTTACAATTAGCCCAAAACTTTATATCAAAAACTTGTGAGGTATTTTTACTAGTGAATTCATAAGTACGTGAAACACGAATACAAAATGAACAATGCCCACAGGGAATGCATCCAACAATGGGTTTCCCTAAAATGGACCGCTGAGTTGGTTCAGAAAAACCAGCGCCCACTCTCTTGTAATGGCTCAATTTTGAACCAATGGTTTGTCCCCTTTTAAATGAAAAAGAGCAATGATCTGGCAACATGGAACAAAGTTTTAAATCAGCTTTGAGGATGTTCCAATGTCTCTGTATAATGTTTTTAAAGCCTGGTGTGTTACGTCCATATGTGGTTACCAAACGTAGGGGTTGCGACTGCTGACAATTGTCCTTATCTTTGTATGTTAGTAAATCCTCCCTATTCAAGCTGGACACAAATCTTTTGGCAACATGTATCGAACCTGGACGATAACCCCTCTTGATAAATCTACAAGTCAGATCATCTTGGGCATCCATAAAGGATTCGTGGCTAGAACAGATTCTCCTGGCTCTAAGAAACTGAGATTTCGGTATATTCTGGATGACATGTTGTGGGTGGAAGCTGGTGGCATGTAATATTGAATTAAATTCAGGGAATTTCCTAAACATCCTGGAGGATAAAGTGTGATCTTGATTCCTAGTGATTTCTACATCTAGAAATACTATCCTTGATTTGTGATAAGTCAATTTAAATTCAATTCCCCATATGTTGTTATTCAGATATTCAAGAAATTCCAAGAGATATTGTTCATCAGCTTTCCACACCAACCAACAGTCATCCAAATACCGCCATATATCCATCTCACACATATATATATTGTGTGACACATCATAAATTATGATCTCTTCAATGTATGCCATAAACAGATCTGCATAGATGGGTGCAAAAGACGCACCCATAGCAGTGCCCTGCTTCTGCCAATAACAAAGATTCTGAAAATAGAAAACATTGCTAGATAGCACATATTCTGTAAGGCATACAAGAAAGGTGTTAAATCCAGATGGATATAAACCTGATCTAGCCAACCAATAATCCAACGCTTGTAGACCCGCCCAATGGGGAATGTTGGTATAAAGAGAGGTAATGTCCAGGGTACATAATAACCAATGGGATTGAAGTTGGGAGTTGTTAATGATGTCCAAGAATTGGGTAGTGTCCTGGATCCTGGCTCTAATTTGACTCAATAACGGTTTCAGATAAAGAGTCAAATATTCTGAAAGTGGTTCCGTAAGGGACCCATGTCCAGAGACTATTGGTCGCCCAGGTGGCTTGGTGGCATGTTTGTGAATCTTAGGCAACAGATATAAATACTGTTTTTTCGGTGACCCAACCACTAGCTGCTCCTTCACTTCTTGAGTGATAATACCTTCATCCACTGCCTTGGTTAAAAAACCATCAATCTGGCACTTAAAGTGGGCAGAAGGATCCACTAACATCTGCCTATAATATTGTGTGTCACCCAATTGTCTCATGGCTTCACCATCATAAGCCATTTTGTCCATGATCACTACCGCTCCTCCTTTGTCAGCTGGAATAATGACCAAATTTCTATTGCCAATCAACTCATCCAAACAACCTAATTCCTCAGTAGTCAAGTTATTGTAAGTGACTGGAAAGTCTTTAAGATGACAATGTATGTCCCGTAGGACATTTTTTTGGAATACCCCTACCAAGTGATTCATAGGTGGAATGAAGGTCGATTTTTTGAATCTGAAATTGCCAACTGTATCACCAGGCACATTGGAAACATTACTGTCCACATTACTGTCAAAAAACACCTTCAGATTTAATACACGACAAAAATTGGTAACATCCTGTGCCAGAGACTGTTCAGAGACAAAAAACCCTGGAACAAAATTGAGCCCTTTATTCAATACTTTAATTTGTACATTGGTTAGATCATAAGATGAAATATTATGAACATTAGAGTCTAGACCTATTGCTGTGTCATGATCTTCATTAATGTTTCCAAACTGTTTGGATTTTGTGTTTCCTATGCTTCCGCCCCCCTCGTCGGTATCTAAATTGAGAGGGTGTGTCAAATTATCTCTTTTGGACATTGGTGGTCCCTCACATGAGTGTGAATCAGATTCTCCTTCAGTATTAGAGGAATAATCTTCCCCAGATGTCCCACTTAACAAACCGGTTAAGAAATGCTCCAGAAGCATGTCTTTAGAATGTGGGAGGAAACCCACGTGAACGCAGGGAGAACATGCAAACTCCACACAGAAGGCACCCCAGCCGAGAATCGAACTGGAGAACCTCTTGCTGTGAGGCGACAGCATTAACCGCTGCACCACTGCGCCTTACTTGTTTGTTCAACCAGAGGAGGGCATTGTTGCATGGCTGGGACCTCTCTTTTTTATTCTTAGACAGCAATTTCTTTTTTTTGTTGTATAATTTATTAATGCTAGATGTCCACTAGGGAGGCTTGTTTTTTCTTGATGATCTTGTTTTGATCCTATCAGGTACAGCTGAGTCAATACATTTGTATAGGTGTTTGTACAGGACATTTGTGTATACCTTAGTATAGCTGTCAATGCCATCTGTGGGAACAGGAGCCTGGAAATGATTTATGCCATTTCTTAGAAGGGTATAATTAGCTTTAGTGAAATGCTTTAGCCTGATTTCACCTTAGAGGGGTTTAGGTATTATAGCTACTTCAGATGTGACTGATTTGTGATCAGATTTAACCAGTGAGGGTCCTATAATTTTGGTGGTGCAACAATCACCCATGTTGTTGAGGACCAGGTCAGAATATTTGAGCCCCTTGTAGGGGTGCATACTACTTGTTACAGGGCATTAGTGTTAACAAAGTCCAGGAACCTATGTGTAAGCATACTGGTACTCGTATAAGTTTCCCATTCAGTGGAGGGATAGTTAAAGTCACCCATGAGTAGAGTGTTTGGTTGTAATTTGATTGACTTAAGTAGGTCTAAATAAGCAGCATGGCTACCTTGGTTCATTGAAGGGGACCTATAGCTAATGATGACTTTAAATGGGGTCTTACCCAGAGTTGGTTGAACTTGGAGTAACTCCATGAAGTTTTCCTGTCTAGCCTGTCTAGAGGTGCATTTATCTTTGATGTAGGTAGATACTCCTTCGCCTTTGGTTCTCACACATTCATTTTGCAGTCTGAAAGTGTGGAAAGCATTGTAGCCTTGCAAGGCTGGGTACTCTCTGTGGCCCTGAACCAAGTTTCTGTGACTGCACTGACATCAACATCCTCCAGGGAGAGGAGTGCTTCCAGAGAGTGCACGTTTAAACTCCTAGTGTTTAGCAGCATCACCCTTAATTTATTTGTGAGTGATATTTTCATGTTGCAAATTTTGTTCTTGAGATCTTGCCTAAAAAAACGTCACTATGGGGGAGTCAAGTGCCTTAGCCAGTAAGCAAAGCCTAGAGGTGACAGGTAAAGATCATCTCTGGCAAAACAGTGTGGTCTATCTACCATGTTATCCCAGGCTGACAGGAACTAGATCCCCTTAGAATGACTCCAGAAACTAAAGCCAATTGTTGAAGTTAATAATGTTTTGTTTATATTGTGGTATCATGCTAGGTGAGGGTAGAAAGCACTCAAGGCTAGCGACATACCTGTCTGGGACACATATTCATAGAGCTCAATCATGTCTATCTTGATATAGTCCAGTGAGGTACTTCTCAAGTCATTCACACCAACATGAACTATGATGGAATCATAACACAACTTGTTGTTGAGAGACTTCAGTGCATGTGTGACCTGATGGATACCGGCACCCAACAGACAGCTGACCATAACCTTCTACTTTTCCAGCCTGGTGAGTGGGACATCTATGTCTCTCACAGTGACCTATGACTAAAAATTTGGTTTAGATGCACTTTGCCTTAGGGGCTTATTTAATGAGACACCAGTGTTTGTGTTTTTATGTGTATTGAGTGCTGTAGGTGCTGTATTAGGTGTAGCATGTTTGTTTTTGAAAGGTCTCTGGTGTTTGGGTAGGTTTTTGGTGAGTATTTCTGCATATGATAGTTTATGTGTTGAGTGCATGGTTTGGATAGAAGGTGTAGTATGTGAGCTGACAGCCTATTCAGTGTTAGTGTTCTGTGCATGAGAGAGCAAGGATTCCAGATTCTTAGTGCAGATGCATCTCTCACAAATTGTACTTGGGTGATTTAGAAGTAGAGGATTGTCAGTGTACATGAGGCAGTTGCTACACTGCCTCAGGATACTTATGTCAATCAGGCTGGTAGGAGAAATTGAAAGAAAATGACCATCCATGATGCTAGCTTAAATCCTGTTTTCACAGTGGGGAGAGAAAATGGACTGGTGTGGTATTACTGAGTGCTCTAAATGGGGTCTGTACTAATGGGGTGCTCTATAAAAGGTCTATACTAGCGGGGTTTCTTTAAATGGTATGAGACTATTGTAGATTTGGTTAGTCATTTTTTTATGGCTGATGTTGGGATGGGCTGAAGACTAAAACACAGTGTATTGTTTTTGAGAACAGATGTAAGTTTGGGGGGGTGAAGTGAGGTGGTTATTAATTAGTGATAGAGCTGACTGGATAAAATGAGTGTTGAACTGAGTGGCAATGGACTATTTGTTGTATGAAGTAGAAGGACAGGGTGTAGTGGTATGGTTGGGGTATAATAGTTTATTTAGAGAGGACCAAATACCTTGGGGTTGTTTTACTGCTTTTTTGGAGATTACTGTAGTACGATTTCTAGTCAGATTTAACAAGGATCTTGGTACTGTTTCTGAGATATCTAAACTTTTTGTAGGCATTTTGTGTTTTATTCTTATATCACTCTTTCCATGCTTTATTTCTTTGCAGCAATGGGCTGTGTGGTCTCTTTGTCAGCCACGGTACTGTGTTAGATTTTACCCCTCTTGTCCTAACTGGTGGTAAATCATTTAGTGGTTTTAGGAAGGTGAAAGTGAAGTGATTAACTGCTTCAGCTAAGGCATTACTCTTAATACATTCCAGTTGAAATGGGACAGGGCTGTAATAAATGTGTTTGTCAAATTTGGGTAAATTGTATACTTGTTTATAGATTATTTGTTTGGGTGAACCACATTGTTGCCTGATTAAATAGGTTGGGAGGTGGTCAGATTTAGTATCTGGTAAGCAACTAGAAGATTTTTCTGTTATGGGGTTTGTTTGTCAGTGTCCAGTCCATTCCAGTGTAGGCTGCCCGTTACTGCCTTTGTTGATTCTAATTGTGGAGCCTAACAGTTAGGTGAAGCCAAATAGCTTAATAGAGTCCTTGGCATTGCTGCTGTTTATGGATTACACGACTATATTTAGGTCACCTAAGATAAAGGTTTCTTGGAGATGTTGTCAGATAGCCAGTGTAGGATATTTCCACTGTGGTGATGTTGTTGCCTGGTAGGGTGTGTACTGCTGGGATACATACAGATTTCTTTTCGTTGATTTTGAGGTATGCAATCTAAAGTTCAGCATTATTACATTTTGGGATGTTTAGATGGTCTACAGCTATTTCAATGTTGTTTTTACAAATAATAGCAATGCCACCTGCTTTTTAAAGATTTTTGTATATTCTGAGTATGTTAAAACCTGGGGGAATAATTTTGTTGTCAGTTATTTCTTGTTTTAACCAAGTTTAGTGGCGATTAGAATGTCTAGGGAGTAAAAATCTAGACATGCATGGACATCATGATTTTTTTGCAGATGCTTCTTAAGTTAATGTTGAAAAGAATGAGGTTAGATTTATTACCTGATGGAAAAAGTGTCTCGTGAGCTTTGGAAAGTAATTGGTTGGCCATGGTGGGTAGTTGATGTGTGGGTCCAGGGTTAGGGTGAATATCTCCACTAAGTTTCAGGATGGAAGTGGGGTGAGTAGAGGTATGGAACCATTTGTATTTGCATCTGATTTTTAGTACTGCAGAAAAAGTGCTATTCTTAACTATAATATATTTATATGAGAACAGATCGGAACATGTATACAGACACAGAAAAGGAGAGATAGACAGGGAGAGAAAGAGAGTTTTGTGATGTAATGCATGTGTGTTGGTGATGGAGTAGAGATATGATGTGGGAATATTATGGTAGTTAGTGAAGTAAGTTAGTGTAGTGAATGTACAAAGCAGTAGCAATTGACTTAGGGTCATTGTGAGTTGAGATGGTGAGAGTTTAGATGGTGGGTAGAAGAAGATAGAGGTTTGGTAAGATGATAGCTGTGTAGTATTAATGAAAGGACTGCTATGGGAAATGGAGAGAAAGAGGTGTGGTAAAGGGCGGGGAGATGTGGTTTTAGGGTAGTATATAAATAGTCAATGTAGTGGTTGTGTGCAGAAAGCTATATGGTAGAAGTTTGTGGGCAGGAAAAGGTAAAGAAGTGAGGAGAGTACAGTTGAAGGGAGGAGACAAAAATGTATACTGAAGAGAAGGATACTAGTCAAAAGTAGTTGCATAAATCTCTCTCTCTCTCTATATATATATATATATATATATATATATATATATATACATATATATGTATTATAATCTGTGTGTGTGTGTGTGTTGGTGTGTGTGTGTGTGAATGGATGGATAAAGGTACTGGTAAGCAGGAGTTGTGTATGGAGAAAAGTGGGTTGGGAAGGTCTATAAAGAACATTTTAAGTCTGTGGAATGGGCTGCAGCAGGACTTGACAGAGGACAGAAAATGGAAGATGGTTCTAATGTATATGTCTTTAAGGGGTGAATAATGTGTACTAAATTGTAGGAGGAGTTAAGGAGGAATAAATGTTAAGGTCTGGTGGGTGGCTAAGGAACTGACAGTGGGAAAAGAGCAAAGTGGGCAGATAATCACAGTAGCAGGAGACAATCACTCAATGCGGGCAAATGTAACATAAGTAATGGTAAAGAGACCCATTTAAAAACATGTACATAGCTAATTATGGATTAAAAATACTTAGTTATTAGTTGGGGACATGCAAACTCATTCTTAGCCAAAATTAAATTAGCTAACAACAGGCAGACTTTTAACATGGGGGGGGGGGGGTTACGGTTGTTTCTTCAGCCTGACCTGATACAGTTGCTTTTACAAAAAATTAACTGAGAAGATGCAAGCCTTGCTAATAAGCAATTTAACAGGGACTGCTAGCTCAGTTACCAAATAACAATAAAGACATAGAGCATTGTTAACTTGTATTTGCTACTCTTCATGGAAAGTAGAATGTTGTACTCAGGAGTTAGATGTGCAAAGCCTTGTTGTGTTTTGTAAAAGAAGAACCCAACATGTAGCTTGAAGGCACCTTTTGCAAGTTTAAAAAGTTAACATAACACAATGTATGATCTCTTGACCATATCACGCATGGACTGCCATTGTAGTGCTGACATTGCTAGTCTATACTGAAACTGTTTCCCTAAAATGATTATGGCAGCTTTCTATTTTTAGCAGGCTTCTTATTGGACTGAGTTGTCATTTGTCTGTGGTATTTTCTTCTCTACAGAATTCCTGTATATTGTTAGTACTTAATTCAAACATTGATAGTATAACATGGATTGCATTGAACAGGCCTGACAGTAATAACATTTCTTATAACGCTATTGGATTGCAGGCTGGCTATTGAATCAAAAGCCTGGTGATCAATGAAACACTTGACAATATTGTCACCTCAATGATATCATATGTGAGTTGGCCAGAAACAACATGTACAGGTGAATGCTGTCATTACTAAATCAAAGAACTATTTCCAAATACAAATCCTCAGTAAGAAAGAACATGCATTTTACCACTGTTACCTGTTATTACAGGATTGTTATTGCTGCAGTATCCATGCCTACAGAGTATCAGAAGATTTGATGGCACCATGTCCCACCCCAGTGCATTTTTTTATCAGAAGTCCTATATCTTCTGTCCCATTTTCAAATTACTTTTACTTTTGTAAAATCCCAGACCTGAAATTCTGGTGTGGAAATCCCATCTTTTCGTTTTCATGTTTCCCCATTTTATATCTCATGTTTGTGAAGTCACAATCATTCTTTGCAAGACATTTTTTTTCATTATAATCACTTACATAATCAGCTTTAGGCACCAGTGAACCCTGAGGTTTCTGAGTGTCCCCTGGTCCTGGGTGGGGCCTATCCACAACAAGTTTTCTTATTTTGATATTTTGTATCACATTTGTCAAACCAAGAAAATCTAGTAGAACAGTCTAATGTACCCACCCTGATTTATTATTTATATTTCCTTTAAAATTCAAAGATATCTCTGATTATGTTAGCAGTGTTTTGTCAAGTCTTGGCTATTTCACAACTTCACAGTTTCAGTAATTGTTTTACCATTGACGTAGCATCCTTGACTTAATTAAATTCTGCTGGCAGACATTCTCTCCACTAAAATTAAAATCACAGCCAGCTTTAGGTACCGTGTAATACTCATAGCTGTAGTACTATCCCCCAATCATCCTTGACTGTATGGGAGCCCCACAAAAGCTGCTGCTAGTTGGGGAAAATAAGGGAAAAAAGTTATTATTTTTCTGATTGCACTGTTTATCAGACACAGGGTGATATAACCTGTTTAGGATAAAGCTGATGATCAGTGAATGTACATGAGCAAGGTAAGTGCTAGAGACCAGCAGTTTAGAATGACCAATCTCTGTAAATATGTTGGATTTTAAGAAGACACAAATTATTGAGCGCTTTCGTTTCAATGAAGAAGAGACTTCATCAGAATACAAATCAGAAACAGAAATTATGGCTGTTTAAATATTCACTCATTTCCTTCTCTACCAATCACATCCAGAAACCAATTACAAACAATGAAGAAACATTGATTTTTAAAGTGACAATCCTCTAACTTTTTGTAAAAAGATAGCTAAATAAAGACAATTATTACAGAGAAACTACACATAATAAATGTTGTAATTTTCATCTTAACCTTTAAGATCTGATTATCAATTTAAAATTATATTTTACTTGTTCTTTTGTTTAAAATGGGTAAAATAGAAATTGTGTCATTTAAGCCTGGGGGAAGCATTGCAGCTAATCTAAGCTGCCATTCTGTTCCTTTTTTCTTCAATGCATTTTTCCAGTCTCCCCTCTAGGATCAGGATTAATTATATCCAAAATTCCAAATAAAAACTTTTTGAACTTAGAACAAACCTAAGAATGTTTATATAAAGCACTATTTAATTTACCATTCCTTATATCATTGAGACCCTCATATATTCTACATCTAAGGGGGTGCTCAGACTTGACCACTTAAAAATTAAAACATTTTGCATAAATACCCAATTAAACCATCCTACTCATCCTGCAATTACCTTTCTTAAATGAAACTTTGCTATGCATTTTGTTATTTAAAATAAGGGTATTTTCCTTAAATATAAAGGAACATTGGCTGCAAGCTCCACATGGTTTAGTACAGGTATCTATCATATAAGAAGAATCCAATTTATATTCAAAAAGCTTCTTAAAATTTGCTCTTGTACTATTAAAAATCAAGGTGCTTTGCCAGTTTTTTCCAAAATATCATGATTCACCCTGAATATATTCCAATTAGAGCTGGAAGCTCTCTTAATTTTATTTGTTAAGTGATTGTATTGTAAAACACAAGCTTTTTCATAAGGGGCCTTATTCATATGTACCAATTCATTGTTGTTTGTTTCGAACAAACCAACCCCAAGCAAGGGCTTATAGAAAGTACCGCATTTTTCTTCAGTAAACTCTTTAGGGCACCCCCTATCTTGAAACATGTAACAACTTTTATTCAACTCATTGTTTACGTCTTCATAATGTGATGTCATACGTGCTACTGTGATAGCTTGCCCCTTCACAATGCTTTTTTTCCTGCCTTTCAGGGTGGTTACTTTGAAAATGCAAATAAGAATTACAGAACTTATCTTTACAAAAAATTCTTGACCTGAACCCATTAATATCATGAGAAATGTAGGTATCCAAGTAGTTAATACCAAAGGGATCTGTGCTATATGTAAATTCTAAAAATTCTGTGGTATTATTCAGACATTGCATGAATTGTTCAATCTTACTACTGGGCCTATCCCATAAAATAAAAATGTCGTCCAAAAATGTGGAATACATATTAATTCTATATTGATATATAAATATACTTATATTTATAAAATATATATACTATTAATTAATAAAGGCACTTAAATACAAAATTAGTCTCCCATCCAAGTAAGACAAGGTTAGCATACACAGGGGTGCAAGCCACCCCCATTGCTACACCTTTAATTTGTTGATAGAACTCCCACTCAAAATAGATGTAATTATTTTCTAAAACCAAACTCATAATTTCACATATTAGAGTAATCTGGTCATGTGTAAGATCAGAAAATCGAAAGAGAGTTTCTTCAAACATGGCCATCCCTCATCTTTAGGAATTACAGTAAATAAATCTTTGACATAAACATATCAACAAAAAAATTGATAAGCAGATCTTGAAGGTTAAAATGAAAATTGCAACATTTATTATGTGTAGTTTCTCCGTAATAATTGTCTTTATTTAGCTATCTTTTTACAAAAAGTTAGAGGATTTTCACTTTAAAAATCAATGTTTCTTCATTGTTTGTAATTGGTTTCTGGATGTGATTGGTAGAGAAGGAAATGAGTGAATATTTAAACAGCCATAATTTCTGTTTCTGATTTGTATTCTGATGAAGTCTCTTCTTCATTGAGACAAAATCACTCAATAATGTGCGCCTTTTATTAAAAATGGTCATCTATTAGCTGCACTTGTGTTTTTTTCTGATTATTTTGCATTTATTAGTTGTTTTCTATGGGTTTTTTTTTTATACTTTGTTGGTGGATTTTAAAAAAATCCTGATGCTTCTGATCTTCAGGGATGGTTTTCTTTTTCAGGTAGTTTTTATAAATACTTGCAGAATACCAGATATTATAATGCTCAACTTTTTGCTCAAGAAGTTAGAGAAAAGCAGAATAAAGTCTTAGAATCAGGAAAAGTTTTTAAATATTACTCTAAATTTCTTAAAAACGAATAGAGTAGCACATTTTGAATCCATATGTATTTTTTGGACAATAAGAAGTATGAAACTCTGAAGTCTTAATTTATTGACTGCCTGTAATCTTGCAAATGTATGCACAGGCAGTGACTGTCTTTCTTTTTTTGGTGGTGGGGGGGTAGGGTGACAGGCAGGGTTTGTACATCTTCACAAACATTGTCATATTAGTTTATTGAGAACTACTATTTTGTCTTCTTTGAACATTAAGCCTTGGGCACAACTTACGTCTTCTTGAAAGAAAAAAAGTAAAACTGAAATTATTTTCTTATTCATTATTTTTGCTCAGGCCACCATTGGATTAAATGATTGGAAAATTATCTGAAATGCATACCAGAGCATCTATAACCCTATGACTTCTGGGAACCTTGGCTTAATTGAGCTATTTCCTAAATAATTATTACTATATTGTATCTGTCAGGAAAATTATTTTGAAAGGATATAAGGTAAACTAAAGTGGAACAGCAACACTGAATTTTTTTCCTTAATAATAATTTCCCTTCAAGCCATCATTGGATAAAAAGGTTGTGTAAAATGAAAACAAACTAAAGAAAGTCATGGCTTCTTGAAAAAGGTGAAGAATAAGGCAATATGTAAGAAAAGGAAGAAAAAAAAGTAATGTGCATGGTGTGGGGAGACCAAGAGAGGGGAGACAGAGAGGTATGCTTGTCGATAAGTGTGTGTTTGTGGAGGAGTGAAACACTAGGCAGTGCCTAGAGCATCATTTCACTTAAGTCCAGCCCTATATGTAGAGCTGCTGCAAAGTATCATTGATGCAAACAAATGCAGGTAACAGTGAATGTCATCAGTCGGATGGGTCAACATAGTGTGTGGTACACAGGCCTGTCATAATGTCAGAGCATTGTAGCTACGGTTCTCTCTGCGCATACGACTCCTAACACTCTGCAGCATGAATTGAAATGCTGCTTAGAAGGGGTGGCAGTGACAGGCTGGTACTTAGACTGAAGTGTCCAGGGGCTTCCCCAACCTAACATTTGCTGGGGGCCATCAAAGTGCTAACAGCAGCCCAGATCCCTTGTTACTGCATTCATACTTCCATATTTGTTCTTTGTTTTTGTTTCAATCATAACGCATTCTATTTTGGTCATGCAAACTGTTTATGAGCTTCCTACCCCTTTGTGGTGCTTTTTAACATGATGGAGAATGTCCTCTACCTCATATGAGGGGTGATGTCATTAGCATATGGTGTTGCCTTCTGCCAGAGCTTATTAAAGCAGACACAGATTAGCTGAATCTTTGAAAGCTACACAGTGGCTAGCCTTGAAAAATCAGTTTCCTAGGTAAGCAAAACTTTGACCCTTTTATGTGAAGTCACAATTTTTAAATTGTATGGGGTTTGTACTAGCCATAACAAATGTTATTGTTGTTTTTCTTTTGGCTTTTCCCAGTTAGGGGTCTCCACAGCGGAACTCCTGTCTGCTAATGATTGATAGCCGATTTTTATGGTGCCGAGGTGCCAGCCCAATCTTCAACGAAGGCACGCCCATTCATGCATGTTTTTTGAACGCCACTCAACCATGGGGAGGACATGCAGACTCCACACAAAAGACGCTCCAGCCAAGAAATGAACGGGAGAACCCTAGCCATAACAAATGATTGTTACAAAATGCTGTAACCATCATTTACAATGATTGTTACAGCATTTTGTTAGAAAATCATGTTATGGGGTGGTTCTAAAATAAAAGTTAGTGCTTATTTCTGAATTTTACTGCTAAAGGAAATTATCCAGCTAATGTAACATTTCATAATGCTCAGAGTTAGGAAAAAAACATACGATCAGCTTTCCAGACCCTAGAAAAACTAGAGTCCAATTTCCAGATATGATATTAGCAAGTCTCCTCGTGATATTATCAAAAATTATCAAATGCTCACAGTACTTACTTTTCTACATGAGGCAGATAAATCCTTATATATCAGCAATAGATGAACAGATGATTATGGTACAGTTTTTTTAAGAGTCATGTTATTTAAAAAATGCAGTATGCAATTTACAATGCATCCAAATACCTGGCATATCATTTGAGCTGATTTCACAGTATAAATTACCAGTGTGAATGGTGATTAAAAATAGCAAGGCATGAAAGAAAAAAAATATTTCAATTATGCAAACTACCTCCTTGGTTGCAGTATATGTCATTCAGTGGGCGAAATTCAAAAAAATGTTGCCACATCGCGGTAAGCAAATTTGCACAGCTGTATGGTGATGATCAGAGTATGTGTGACTCAGAAAACTCAACAATATGATGCAGCCAGCTGAAACAACATGGCAGAGTGATTCAGAAATGTTTAAATGGCATGCAGTGATGCTGCTGCCACTTTATATTTATATGCAGTCATATGCTTACATTCAGGCAGAGTAAAGTCATGTACAATGTTAGAGATTGTAGCAGCTACTGTAAACATGACCTGTAAGAGCATCTTATAGAAGCCGCTGTAGCCAACAGTACACAACATCACCCCTGTAGGCACTGGATGATCAAACCAAGCTTAACATTTCATGCCCTCCATGACAACAACACAGTGGACCATTGCAGTCTGGACAGGGTCACTATGCAGCAAACTGTGGACATGTGTCAGCCTCATCTGCAGCCCTGTGGGAGGCATGGAGTACACATCCTAATGGATGCAAAGGTACATGTGGCTTTATGTATATTAGCTACACGGACCTTCCGTGACCTACTGGGGACACAGTGTGGGTATCTTATAATCTGCCTTGAGAATATTCCATCAGTTTCTCAATGCCATGATTCAGCATGTGAGGGAGCATATGTGGTTCCTACATAGCTCTGAGGAGAGAGTCAACACCATGCAGGACCTCTGTGCTATAGCTCATTTCCCCAAGGTACTGGAGGTTATAGACGTACACTCATTGAAATAAAGGCCCTACCTGTTATCTGTCAGGTGGTTTATAATGCACAAGGTATCATCTATAATGTGTGTACAGGCCACCCAAGCATATTTCATGATTCCCACATATGGCATACATGATTTTTACCAAAGGTTTGCAAGGGATGTCACCCTATATGGGCATCTTGAACATGATGGAAGATATGCCATGGAACATTGGATAACGACACCAATTAGAAACCAACATCATCAAATTGATCATGGGTATAACTGTGAGCTATCATAAACCAGAAACATGTGTTTGTTCTGCAAAAAGGTATACTTTCACTGTCTTGAGCCATCCAGTCGTGCCCTGCATTATGACCCCTTCAAGTATGCCAAAATACTGGCTCTGTATGCTCTGTGATACAATATTATAGTTAAGAAGCAGTTTCCAGCATAACACTCAGGATGAAGAGTCACAGAAGGAACCAGCAGCAGAGGATATCTGTGCCAGACAGACACAGACACAGTACACTGAGACACTAACAAAGAGGTAGGGAATTACATATACCTTTACAACGTAACTATGAAAGAGTTACACATATACACAACAGTAAAAGTGATGTATCCAAAAATACCAGGTTGTGCTTACCCACGCATAGGCTGGCCACTCTTGGAGTTTGTGTGTGTGTTTGTGTGTGTGTGTGTGTGTGTGTGTGTGTGTGTGTGTGTGTGTGTGTGTGTGTGTGTGTGTGTGTGTGTGTGTGTGTGTGTGTGTGTGTGTGTGTGTGGACCACCACGCTAAGTTCAGATTCAGACATATCTCTACTGGTAGCCAGTAGTCTTCACTGATCATTAGTTTCCCCATCTACTTGTCCTCTCTGAAATGGAAATCTGTCCTTGGTATGCTCAAGCATAGACACTGAGCCCATACTCTGAGTAGTGGATCTGTTATGGTCCCTGTGTCCAGCACACTCTGTACCCGTGACTGTGCAAGCTCATCCCCACCATCATTATCAGAAACCACAGATCCTTCAACTTCAGATGAGAACAATCCCACAGTGCTGGTATCAGAAAATGATTCAGCCATGAATACACCAAAGAGAAAACATATCTAGTGTAATTATAACCCAGCACCACAACTACACATGCAACTGATATCTTTCCAACCATAAAAATATAATATTGAGTAATAACCTCTCCCATATCTTGTGCAGATGGATGTTCAGCATGGATCCCAGATTTACCAATATTTCATAAGTGAGCTGTTATAAACTGCAGTGACTAACAGGTAAGACTGGGTTGCAGATATTGATACAGGACTACATTAGTGAGACATCTTCTGTTGAAAATCTTCTGAGCCTATACAGCTCTACCCTGACATCTAGTACCACACAATGGGACTCTGTGGAGGAGGTACCACTTTGATGTGAGACCAGAAACTTCTCCATCTCTGTAAGGGGTGGTACATGGCCCACCACCTGGTGACTTCTGTCCTGTGCAAAGGGACTTTACTCCGTGAGTGGCAGGATGGATCATGTCAGTCACCCTGCAGTGAACTATAATGTAATTTCGATCTTGATCACTCATAGCATTAACATTTCTGGCATGTTCACACCAGACATAATCATGGAAGGGCTGCTTGGCAGAAGGGACTGTAAAGAGCTATCTGTCATGGAGACTGAGGGCCTCTAGTAACACATTATTTTCAGCATCCATAAGCTTAGGCTTGCAGGTGGATAAGGAGACAACACCAGATGCAATAGTTTTCTTCAGTGCCTGTTTCATAGGCATAGGTTCATAGGTTCATAGGTGTGTAATAGGCTAATAACTGCGAGGACCTTTTTAGGTCTAGCCATGCATCGCAAACCTCTGGTAAGTTCTGGTATCCTTGATAAGTGTAAACAGGGGCCTGGGAGATTAACCATTTACAGACTGACTGTGTCCATTAGAGAAATAGATGCCAAATAAGGGGTACATTTCCATTTCCCCATCCAAGTTATGCTTGAATTGGGTTAGGGAGGAAGGGAGGAACTCTGTTTCACATGAATGGGGAGTCTGTTTCAGAGAAGGAAAAATTGCTGAGATACAAACCTGTCTCTCCAACAGGTCCTATTTATGAAACAGGCCAGGTTTAAGTCTTTAGAACAGGTAATTCTGGTGTTGTTTGTTTTGCGGATATGAAGGATGTCCATTGCCCTTGTCCATTGCTTTGGTGACCTTCTCAAAGAAGCCCGGTGGGTTGAGTAGGCATGACCTGCCCTTGATGAAACCAAACTGGACTGAGTCCAGTGCCTGAACGTTTCCTATGTCATTATCAATGATATGCATATGAGACTAGTGAGACCTATGGGCCTGTCATTTTCAGGATTTGTATATTTATTTTATTGTAGATGGCCCAACTTTGTGCAGAGTGATGATGGTTGCTGTTCCCTATTTGTGAATCATGAAGCCTCCTTGGAGGCTATGGTTAATTGGTGATTCCAAAGGGACTGATAGGTCATGTTTCATGCTATTTAGACAGCAGCCTAAGATATTGTCAGGGCCCACTGATACTGTATTTGTGGTCTTAGAGAGAGCATTGAGGACCTGTTCCCTAATGATAGCAAGGGGAGTTATATTTGATGGTATTTCCTGAGGAGAGGCTGGGGGGCAAAGTTAGAACTGAATTTATCTGCCACTAGGTTTGCTATTTTTTTCTGGCTCAGTGTATGTGGCTCCATTAACAATGAGCTCTCTACACAATTGTTTATTGCCTTAGAGGTTGTAGACATAACTCAAGAATGCTTTGTGGTTGTCAGTTTCCTGGGAGGCCTGATTTACCTCAAATTTGACTTTGTTAGAATATTCGCACAGCCCTTTGGTATTTAAAACAGTAGAATTAATAGCTGTGATCCTACACAGACCATGGAAATGTTAACCCTATTACTATACTACACTGTACTATACTATATTATACTATTGTGTACTATACTAATAGGCCATCTAGCGTGCTTTAGTTGGGCCTGACACTACATATGTGTATCCAAAGACAATATTTATGCAAACTTCAGGCATAATCCACCCTCCAAAACAGCAAGCACATAATTCCAACTTAATAAACACGCAACTTAACAAACCCATGAGCATTACAATATAAGTGTTACAAGGTCTGGAGGTAGTCAGATATGGGTAAGGCACACAGCAGTACAATGGAGTATCATATGGTATTTTTCCCTCAACCTGCTGCAACAAACCTGCTTGTTACTATGCTCACTAAACTTTCAATGCACTCAAGAAAGTTTTAGCCTGGCCAATACATTTCAAAGCAAAGACAAACTGACATCATTTCTAGGCCTTACATTAAATGTCAGAGAAAAAGGTTCCAGTGGACAAATAAGTAGATTTGGACAAAGCAAAAATGTTTGTGTAAACACAAGATTCAAACACCATTTACTGTTGTTGTTTCCTTCCACAGTATGATTGGGCTTCTCATCAAGCTTATATCATGCAGATTCCTCCCTCCGGGCATGATGATTGTGCTAATTAAGGCTCATCTCAGTATTGTTTCTGAATCACTCAATTTGTATAATGAGCACACCTGATAAATGTTGTGAAGATTACTAGACAATGTTGTGCTCACACCTTATATTAGAGTGGAGAGAACTGTCATCCCATAAATAACCATCTGAAGATGTAGTCTCTGTTCAGCATGTACTTCCAGCAGCAAACAGAGAGATGGAGGATGACCATGTTTCACACCTTAAAGTGCCATTGGAATATGTGACACCCCAACACTAGCCCAGTAATCGATGAGCCTCAATCCTCTCCACTAGCACCAATGAGGGACGTACATTGGGAGGATGACAAGTTGCACAAAGTATTTCCAGATGCAGCTCTCTGCATCAAGTGAACTTTCCCCTTATGAGCACATAGAGACCACAGTCAGTCTGGGGCTGGTTTCTCCATCTTTCTCCAGATCCCCAAAAAGACTCCCCACTGGCACAGCTATAGAGTTGAGATCCCAGCTGAGTGGCCAAGCCAAGACCTTTCTCACCCTCTCTGTCCAACCAGTGCTTTGTGCCCCTGCCCAAGTAGCTGACACACACACACACACACACACACACACACACACACACACACACACACACACACACACACACACACACACCTGGGAAAGGCTGGCACAGGTTTACTGGCTATGCTCCCATCTGCCCAGACTGTAAGGTAGTTATCACTGTCACCAGCCACGTCCTTATTAGCTACTTTATGGCCCTTAACAGAGGGTGTCCAATCTTACTGTGTAATGTTACTATCAATGCAAATGGTAGTTTGACCGAGAGCAAAGCTATTAGGAGTGGCCCGCAATGTCACCAAATAAATATGCAAGTGCTCTCAGAACTTTAATATGTCTCACAAATATCAGCAACAATGAAAGATTGAAATATATTTAATATTAATAGAATTATTATATAAGGCAGCCTTCCACGGTGGTGCAGCGGTAGCATTGTTGCCTCACAGCATAGGTTCTCCCATGTCCTCCCCACGGCTGGTTGGGCGTTCGAAAGACATGCGTAAATGGGCGTGCCTTCATTGAAGGTTGAACATCGAGCTGGCACCTCGGCATTCATGAAAATCTACTGCCAATCATTTGCGGACCAGAGTTCCGCTGTGGCGACCCTTAACCGGGAAAAGCCAAAAGACAACAACATTATATAGGGCAGCCGCGGTGGTGCAGTGGTTAGCGTTGCCGCCTCACAGCAGGAAGTTCTCTAGTTCGATCCTCAGCTGGGGTGCCTTCCGTGTGGAGTCTGCATGTCCTCCCTGTGGTCACGTGAGTTTCCTCCAGGTGCTCCGGTTTCCTCCCACATTCCAAAGACATGCTGTAGGTAGATTGGACACTCTAAACTGGCCCTAGGCATGAGTGTGTGCATGTGTGCGCCTTCTGTGGAAGGTTGGGCACCGGGCTGGCAACTCAACACTGTAAAACTCCACTGCCAATCATGAGTGGACAGGTGATCCGCTGTGGCAACCCCTAACCAGGAAAAGCCAGAAGAAGATTAATATAATTATTATAAATACATATTGTTGTTGTTGCTGTATCTTTCGGCTTTTCCTGGTTAGGGGTCGCCACAGCGGAACTCCGGTCTGCTAATGATTGGCAGTAGATTTTTACGTACTGAGTTGCCAGCCCTGACACACAACCTTCAATGAAGGTACGCCCATTCACGCATGTCCCCACACAGAAGATGCTTTAGCTGAAAATCAAAGAGGACAACGTCTTACTGTGAGGCAACAACGCTACCGCAGCACCACCACCGCAGTTCTTATTATAATTAATATTAATAGTTTCTCAACCTTGAATTATCTTGTTTTTCCCTTCCAATTTAACCTAAAAAATCCACTTTGTTTATCTGCTTTTACTGTATTTGTGTTTATTCTTACATTATTACTTTATTTTGCTTTTGCTCATTGTTCTTAAAAGTATTCAGTTGCATTTATTCTGCTGCATTTATTGCTGCTTGCTAGTACCCTGATTACATTGTAACTGTTATTCTAAGCCTTTTGGATTAAGCACTTGGGCTTCAGGCCACTTGTTTTACATTAATAAGGTTTGTGGTCTACACTCTTGTTTCGGGAGAGGTAGCTTACATCCTTCTATGTTGGGAATTGCTGGTTGAAGACTAAGTGTCTGGTATTCTAAAAGTGTCTTAGATCTGGTTTAAGCACTTGGGCTTCAGGCCAATTATTTTATACTTAGAAGGTTTGTGATCTCCACTCTTGTGGGAGGAGAGGTAGATTCTGCCTTTCTGAGCTGGGAATTGCTGGTTGAAGGCTTATTGTGCCTGCTTATTTGAACTGTATCTTTCTGAAATTGGTACACCTTGTTTGCTTTCGCATAGACTAGATTTAGTCATGTTGAATCTATCTCTCTTTGTATAACTTGAGCACTAATCCAGGCCATCTTTTTTTTTTTTGAAGAAAGTTCCCCTGCACCCTAGTGGCAGGAGTGTGCAGTTATAACTTGCCTGACTGCAGGTTGCTGGAACAGGGCTCAGTTTTCAGCTTTTGTATTGGTAAATTGGTTAACTTGTTTCAATCTGTTTGCTCTTGTTTGCTACTGTTATATTGAAGTGTGTATCTGCTCTCCTGTGTTAAATCAACCTAAACAGAGTTTAAATATCTTTAGCATAGTCTGGTGACAGGTTGGGCTGTATCCAGATCTGTTTGTGTGATTCCTGTGTTTCCTACTACGCCATCTTGTGTTGGCCGGGGCCTGCTTGCACTTAGTGGGAGTAAGTGAACTGGTTGGAACTGGTCTGGCATAGGGTGTTGAGCTAAGAGCTCAAGGACAAGGGTTGATTGGTCAATTCCAGTGTTTCTATTTTACTTTTGTTTATGTGGTATTTAAATCCTGCATTTGCATGGGTTTCTGGTTGTTTGCCCATCGTGCACCACCGCTGCACTGTTTTAACCCTTTGCTAGGTATCTCAGTTGCATTTTTTCTCTTACCAGCACTCCTGTGGAAGTGAGGCACTTGCTTGCAGCTACTGTATTAAGTTTATCCAGCCCTACTCACACTTACAGTTATTCTCCTCAGATAGTACCCACTCAACTATCCCTGATTCCACAGATTCTGACAACCATTGACAGACAGTTTCCTATGGTTTCTCCTGCTAGTCTGGTTGATATGGGCATACTGAGACAATGTAACAACTGTCTTATGTACCTGGACAATCCTGTACTATTACGACCTAGGAAAACAATATGGGAGAGAAGCAATTACATCAAGAACCTAGAATACTTGCTCTCTCAGTCACAGGACAGTACATCTGCCTCTGAGAAGGTTGTCTGCACAAACACTAAGAACACCACACGTCTAACACCACCCACACCTGTACAACATACTCCTACATATGTGGAGGTTCTCAACAAAAGCATACCTAAACAAAAGAAACCTCCAAAGCAAATGCACACACACACACACACACACACACACACACACACACACACACACACACACACACACACACACACACACACACACACACACACATATCACAACTCACAGCGCCAAGAATCACACATATTACACACATCTGTGTCTCACAGCCTCTAAGGCCCAGCCACAAACCCAACATACTAGTCAGAGGAGACTATCATGAGACACACAGATGTGCCCCTCACCAGGCTTGACAAGGAGAAAGTCATGGTAAGTTGCTTGTCAGGTGCTAGAATCTGCAATATCACACATGCACTCAAGTCTCTTAACAAGAGGTACTGTTATGACTCTGTCATAGTCCATGTTGTTGTGAATGATTTGAGATGTACCTCTCTGGAACATAGGAAGAGAGACATGATTGAGCTTACTGAATATGTATCCCAGGCAGGTATGTACTTAGTCTTAAGCAACATCCCACCATCACCCAAAATGATGCCTCAATGCAAACAGAAAATGCTTGACTTTAACAATTAGCTTAGTTTCTGGTGTAATTCCAAGGGGATCCAGTACCTGACAGCCTGAGTGACATGATTGAGAGATCATGATGCTTTGCCAGAGATGACCTTCATCTGTCTCCCCTGGGCTTCAGGCTTCTGGCAAAGACTCTTGCCTCCCCCATAGTGCCTTTTTAGGCAAAGTTATGAGCAGAAAATTAGCATGATAAATTATTCTAAATGAAATTTGAAGGTCATGCTGCTAAATGCTAGGAGTCTTAGCATGAAACTGCACTCATTGCAAACATTCCTTGCCCTGGAGGATGCTGACATTTGTGCAGTCACTTAAACCTGGTTCAAAGCTGCTGAGAGCACTCCAGCCTTACCACTTTACTCAACTTACCATACTTTCAGACCCCAAATGGAGGGTTACAAAGCCAAAAGAGATGGAGTTTCAATATTTATCAAAGACATACACACCTCCAGGCTGGTCAAACAGTATGACACACAAGAGACACTCCAAGTGCAGTTAACTGTTGACAAAACACCTATTCAAATCATAGCTAGCTACAGACCCCCAACCATGACTCAGGCCACCCAGTCCACCTTTCTGGACTTACTCAAATCCATCAAGATTCAACCCTCTACCCTGATCATGGGTGACATTAACTACCCAACCACAGAGTAGAAGACCTCTTCCAGCCCAAACATGAACACACAGGGATTTCCTGACTTTGTTAATGCCAGTGCATTGGATCAGCTGGCCAACAACCTTATAAGAGGTGAAAATATCCTGGACCTGATCCTAACCAACATGAGTAGCCACTGTAGCATCCCTACAGTGTCATCCTTCTTGGTAAGGTCTGACCATAAAGCGATCACTTTTGAAATATCCATCTCCCCTGCCCCCCCCCATCAGAGTCAAACAAGAAACCTTTTCCAAACCCGACTACAATCTCCTTAGAGTAGGTATAAGCAGATTCACAGCCAATGTCTCTTCAGTTGGAACTAGCACTAATTTACATGCCTACACCAAAAAACTATATGAGCACCTACATAGCTGTATGGACTCAGCTATACCTGACAGGACCAAATTATCTTCCTCAAGGAAGAGTAAACCTGTCTGGTGGACAGCAGCAATAAACAAACTATATAATAAAAGGAAGAAAATTGCTGTCCAGGACCAGGAAGGAGCAGGTGCCAAGCTGGAAGCAATCTCTCCCATGTCTAAACAAGCAAATAAGGTCAATGGTGAAATCCTCTAAGACTAACTTCAAATCCAACTTGGCAACATCCTCTGAGGAAAATCACAAGGCCTTCTTCACATACCACATAACGCAAAAATCTGCTCTGAAATGATGGTCAATAACACCACATACACAAGCGCCATCGATATAGCCAACCTACTGGCAGACAGGTTTAGTAAAAATGTCACCCTCCTGTCCCCCCATCAGTAAACCAGGAATCTCCAGTACCTGCCACCCTCCACTCATCACTTAGGGAGCAGGTCTTCAATGCCCTCTCAAAGCCAGAAAATACAGTCTCCATGGAACCCAATAACATCCCTGGCTGTATCCTACATGAACTCAGGCATGAGCTCTCAGCTCCATTAGGCACCATATTCAACCAAAGCCTAAGCACCAGCTTTGTCCCAGTCAAATAGAGGACAGCCACTGTCATCCCTCTACACAAAGATGGATCATCCACTGAGTCAGGTAATTATTAGCCCATCAGCCTAAATAGCCTGATCTGCAAGACTGGAACGCATTATCATGGACCTTATAAACAAGGACATTGGCAACCTCCAAAAGGATGACCCTGCACAATTTGGTTTTGTTAAAGGGAGATGATGCCTGTTAAACTTGGTCAACTTCTTTGAAACAGTCAGCAAAGCCATGGATGAGGGGAAGATGCTGCACACCACCTACCTTGACCTAGCCAAAGCCTTCAACACTATTCCTCACTCAGGCATAATAGATAAACTCTCCCAGATAGGCACCAACTCATATGTTACCAGATGGGTAGCTAACTGGCTCACTAATAGAACCCACTCAGTTAAAATAGGGGAAGCCACCTCTTGTAGTAGATCCATAAAGAGTGGTGTACCCCAAGGATCGGCCTTGGGGCCTCTAAGGTTTAGGATATACTTTTCTGAGGTGCAAGCCAAAACCAGTGGTCTGTGGCTGACCAAGTTTGCAGTTGACTGCAAGCTGGGCACTGTCTTAAATATCCCTAGTGATGTGAATATCTTCCAAGAGGGCCTTACCAAAACTAATGACTGCTGCCAGAAACATGCCCTCAAACTGAATGCCAAGAAATGCATCATTATCCATTTTGGGGAAAGTGGCATCCCCACTAATTATCACATTAATAACAATGTACTAAGCATGCAATCAGTTGTAAGGAACTTGGGCACCCAGGTTGATAGCAACCTGACTTGTGACCATCACGTTGCCTCCGTTGTATGAAAGATTTTCTACATGGCCCACCTCATAAATAAGTGTATTTCATCCAGGAGCAAGGAGGTCATAACATCCCTGTATTCCTCCCTTAACAGACCCATTATCAAGTACAATGCCCCCTTCGTCGTGTACCTTACGAAGCACATGCAGCAGCTGGAGAGACCACAGAGGTTCCTGACCAGGAAGATCCAGGGTCACAAACACCTATCCTATACAGATAGGCTAAAAGTCCTGTCCCTCTACTCAGTCTCATATAGACTGCTCAGAGCTGACATGTTTCTGGCATATGAGGCCAACTTCGACCCAGCCTTGAAGGAGTTGCTTCATATCCATAAGTGAAACTCCAGTTCTGCAACCCACCTCATCCTGGCCTGTGACAATAATAGAACTTGTTGGCAGGATAGATTTGTGTCCCAAAGACTACCTCTTCATGTCAAGCAGAGTACCTCTCTAACCCTCTTTAGGAAGAACCTGGATGACTGGATGGGAAACAGAAAATACACCCCTAGGATTCCACCTGTGTCCCTGCTGGACTGGGGAAATAGGTGCTGACTTTGTGGGAACATGGGCAAAATTCTTAGCTAGGCTTATATGGGCCTCCAGGCCAATAGCTTAGTATCATCCTATCAACCTATGAAAATATATTAAATAATAAAAGAACAAGAAAATACTCAGTATATAATCACAGTTACATCAGAGTTCAAAATCACAGGAAATAATTAAACAACATTGCAGGACAGTCTCAAATAAATAAAGAAATCATCTAAGGTATACTTCACTATATCCCTGACTGTATCGAAGAGAAACTACTGTACCCTAGTTAACTTACATTCAGAGCAACAAGGAGGCAGATGTGGTGAGTGAATGTTCTTGTCAGGTCAAAGACAAAATACAAAATGCTCTATCTCTCTCTGTCTCTCTCAGAGAGTTCTTAAATTAATATCCCAAATATTACTGCTGGGGTACTTGCATAATGACATCATTTCTTGTCATCTGACTTCAGTTCCCAGACTCAAACAACCATTGATGCCAGCTGGTTGCATTCGGCATCTACCTGTGAAAATCTTCTTAGATCTAAGGCAGATCCTGGAAGTCATAAAACAATAAAACACTTTCACATCTCAAGCCTAGTAATTATTTCTCTTTCAAGATAACACAAAAAGCTTGTATAGACATTCAGACTGTGGTTGTCAAAAAGTAATTTAAATTTTCAGCTATTTTTCTGAAATGAACCTCCTGTGTTCCAGTTTTCATTGTTAAAATATATACATCTAAACAGTTACAATAATTTATATACATTTCTGTTCTAATCCAGCAGGGTACATTGTGGTCACACCTCTAAGTTCAGTACTTTACAAAATATCTCTTCAGCACACGTTTGTACAAACCATCTTATACAGCATACAGTTTTAATACATTTGTAACACAAGCATATGAATCATGTTGATATTCACAAATGACATATAACTATTTACAAAATTCCAGATAGCTGAGCTGGCAGTACCTCCTTTTGTTACACTTCTATATAAATTATATTAATATTCACAAATGATGTATAATTATTTACAAGATCCTAGCTAGCTGGGCTGGCAGTATCTCCTTTTGTGACAGAAACATTTACAATACAGTACCTAAATTGTATTACTTTGCCATCCATCATGCATATCAGTTATCCAGAGACTGAGGCATGTTAGGACAGCTTTGGGTACTGAGTCACTGCCATTTTCCTTTGATAATTGAAAGTGAGACAAGTGTGGCTGGAGGAGCAGGAGGAGGAGGTGAGAGTAGTGCTCCTTTTAGAGCACATAAGTTATGTGAGGAGGAGTCCAAGATTATTATGGACATCCTTCATAACCAGTACAGCTGGAGGCTCCTTCAGGAGGGCTATACCAAGTCATGAAATAAGGCTGATGCTGAGATAGTTTGTCCAAAGCTGTGAACCATGCTACTGGCATCCCTCACATATACCCCTCAACTGTACAGATTTTCGCAAAATATCCAGACTTTTGCTTGATAGTTTTAGTCTGTTTATCATAAAACTGTGGTTTTCTGGCAAATTTGTGGCAAATAATTAAAGACTGAAAATAATGACAGACATTTGAGTTTCAGACTTCATATCCTTCAGAAAATTCATGCTAATGCAAAACCTGTTATTTTTATCAGCTTTCTAAGTTTGTAAGAGCAGTATTTAAAAATTGTCCCTCTTTTTGAGCCTTTGTCCTACTTTTATTTATGGCTTTGTCCAGATTTCTTGCCCTAAGAGGTTGAGAGGTATGCTCTCACACAGGAGAACAGTGCAGTTATCCACACAAGTCAATGCAAGCCTGATCTCCTTTGTCAGTTGCAGGATGAAGTGAAGGCATGATCACTACCTCTGTACTGTAAGTATAAAATCTTTTAGTTAACTAAATACCCTGCCAGTGCATGCCATTATCCAATTTTCCTGATGTCCTTTTTATACTTCTAGCTGCAGCAAAGATTGAAAGAAATAGGAAGATACACAGGGGCAGACTTGAGCGCCTAGGAGAGTGCCAGGGTGTGAATACATGCTGTCAGGAAAAATGTTTCTGTTTAGATAATAAGGGTTGCAGCTATTAAAGACTATTATACAGCAGTACCACATCTCTCAGTATTGGCATAACACAAGGCTAGTAGTAGTAGGACTCTTGAAACATTACATGTATGCTTCTGCAGGCTTCCTTGGTTTAATTTCTCAAAGTGTTTTGGGTTTCTAAAGCCATAAGAGGAATGAACTCAGTTCCAAAGTCAAGGTGGGATTAGAGTTCATGAAATTAGTATTGTTTCAGTCTTTTATGTTGGCTAAGAGTGCTCTTCTCAGTACCAGCAATGTGCCCAGAATTGCCTCCTTCTGTAATTCATAGGGTATTACATGTACTAGTGGTATAAATAAGTATGATTGTAAATTATTTTCATTGGACCTGCTGTCCCTGCTGCTATTTGAATTGTCTTGATATCTTTCTTCCACATGGCTCTCATTTCAACTTGCAAATCCTGGTATTTTTTAACTTTGTGCATTCTGTACATAAGGTACTGTAATCACTGGGTATAGCAATTTCAATGATCAATGCTACTTTTGTTTTTTTTTTTCCAAGGACTACTGAATGTAGTTTTCTCACATTAGTTTTTGAACTGTTGGAAATGGATGACCTCATGTGATACAAATTTCATCATTCTGCATAATGCTTTGGGGGTATTGTTTCCAATGCTTCTAGCTACTTCAATATTGTAGTGTTTGAACAATTCCCACATTATTGTGCCTTTCAGTATACAGGCCCTGTGCCATGGGTGTGTCACACCCAGCAGCAAGATGTGTCACTGTTTCCAGTTCTGTTTTACAGAACCTGTACTTGTCTGTTTCGTACACATTTTCAATGGAATTTGTAGTATAGTCCAGTTTTCAGGTTAGTAATGAATTCAGGGCTGTGTTACAAGTTTCTGTGTTTGCCCATACCTTACTTACGTTCACTGTGAGAGAGGGAGCTTTGAGCAACCTATCTGTCCCTGGAGTAGTGGTTTCATTCCAGAACGTAGTAGTTTATAGGCCATTTTGGGCTAATTTCTATATCTTTCATTTCCCTGCTATAAAACCTGCATTTGCAAGGTTTTTGCACTAGTATACAGCTCAGCAAGCTCCTGCCTGGTGCCCTGCAGAGTTCTATAGCAGCAGAGAGACAAAAGAGAGACGTTGGAGTGATTAAGTATAATTTTTCTTCTTTTTCTTGCTGCCTTTAGCTAATTCCACCAAAAATGCCAATTTTCTAAAGTTTCTGTGATTTAAAAAGCTTGTTTCAGCTACATACTGTACTTATTTTACTGCCTGCACTTTAACAAAGTTGTTTTGTGTTTAAATTACCTGTTTAACTGTTGTAGGCTACACACTCGTGTGATAGCCATTTCTGTGCATTTAAAGTGTTTTTTGATTGTATCTGCTTTATCTTCCGAAAAAAAATATATATATACATATATACTTGTTTCCCTGCCTTTCTAAGCTAGTATAGTCCATTTTTCAGGCTAGTGTTGAATTCAGGGCTGTGTTACAAGTTTCTGTGTTTGCCCATACCTTACTTGGATAGAAGGAAGTTTGTCTGTTCACTATGAGAGGGGGAGCTTTGAGCAGCCTATCTGTCCCTGGAGAAGTGGTTTCAGCACATACATTAGTAGTTTATTGGCCATTTTGGGCTAATTTCTATCTCTTTCATTTCCCTGCTATAAAACCCACATTTGGGCGGTTTTGCACACCAGGCAGAGCCGGTTAGCTTGGGTATAACTACTCCCAGTTCTACAAAGTCTACTCTTCAATTTTTCCCTTGGAACTAGAGAAAATTTCAACTTAAGCACTCAAACCATTCACTTCTCATCCCGGCGCTTGCTCAAAACTCACAGCAAGCACTAATAAACCTTAGCACTAGACCCCCCCTATACTGTAGAGAAGGACAAGGCTCTCTATTCGACCTTACCAGCCAATCAGTAAAATAGTTCAATGTACCTATCCAGACATGTCCAAAGGGTAGTTTCAGGTGTACTCTCCTGTCCAACTAGTGAATCTGGGCATTTTGAGGCAATGTTAGAATTGCCTCATGTACACAGACTTCCACCAAGCACTAATACATGTGAGAGATGCAATTATACAGCCAAACTGGAGGCTAAGCTCTCTCAACCCAAGACTGGACCAGGCAGCCAAGAGGAGAAGGGAATTACCTGCATCACACCACCAGTCTCACATAGACCTATGAAACCAGCACTGGCAAAAAACACACATAAATACACAAAAACATACTTGGAGGCTCTAAATAAAAATCTGCAAAAGCAACAGAGACCTCCAAAGCAAACATCAAAACAACCTCCACCCCCCCCCAACACAAACCATGAAACACATACTTCACAAAACCAGTGTGCCATGCAATCACAGCCCTTAAGACAAAATAGCATACCCAACACTCTAGTAATAGGTGACTAGTCAGGCACCATGATGTCCCACTCACTAGGCTGAACAAGGAGAAGGTTACTGTTAGCTGCCTGTCAGGTGCCAAGATCCACCACATAACACAAGCACTCAGGTTACTCCAGAACAAGTACAAATATGACTGTGTCATTTTCCATGTTGGTGTGAATGACCTGAGCAGTACCTCCCTGGACCCAGGAGACATGGAGGAGCTCTCTTATCATGTAGCCCAGGCCAGTATGACCCTGACCCTGAGTAGCATCCTGCCCTCACCAAGAATGATACCATGGTATAGAGAAACAATTATCAATTTCAACAATTGGCTAAGCTTCTGGTGTCATTCAAAGGGGATCCAGTGTCTGACAGCCTGGGATGACATGCTCGACAAGCCACGCTGCTTCGCTAGAGACGGCTTGCGCCTGTCACCCTTAGGCTTTCGAATACTGGCCAAGGCTCTTGCCACCCCCATAGTGCCTTTTTTAGGCAAGGCTCAAAAGACAAACCCACCGCCGTCAATAGTACAAGTAACAAAAAACTGGGGATAATGCTACTCAATGCCAGAAGTCTAAACCTCAAAATGTACACACTCAAGGCACTCCGCAGTATGGAGAAAATTGATATATATGCAGTAACAGAAACCTAGTTTAAGGCTCCAGAGAGCACCCCAGCGCTACCAGGCTACAACTCATACCATACATTTCGGCCACAAAACCAGTACCAAAATACAAAAGGTGGGGGAGTATCCATATTCATCAAGGATACACACACCTCCAGGTTAGTGGCACAGCATGATGCTTCAGAGATCATCCACGTGCAACTAACAATGGGCAAAACTGCTATTCAAATTATAGCTTGCTACAGATCACCCACCATGTCCCAGGACCCCCACTCTGCATTCTTGGAAACACTGGGAAACATAAAGGTCCTACCAAACACTCTGATATTGGGTGATTTCAATTACTCAAACATTACCTGAGAGAACAGCTCAAGTACAAACTCCCTTGCTCGACATTTCCTAGAATTTATAAAATCAACTGGTCAACACCCCCACCAGAGGTGGCAGCATATTGGACCTGGTCATCACCAGCATGGGTGACCGGTGTTCCACACCGGAGGTCAACCCCTTGCTGGTTAGATCTGACCATAAACTAATCACTGTGGATATCAACATTCTGCCACCACCCCCGGTCAAAGAAACCACCATGAAAAACTTCAAAAGCAAACTTCACATTAGTTAAGACTGAGGTGGGAAGTTTCAAAACCACCATGCTAAAGGATAACGCTGTCCAAGCTGCAAAATCCTTTACTACTGCACTCTATGGGCACCGACAAGAATGCATGGATTGTGCTATCCCAAACAAAACCAAGACTCACTCCTCCAAGAAAAGGAGACCAGTCTGGTGGACCCCTGCCATAAACAAGCTATTCAATAGAAGGAGGAAACTAGTACAGAAAAGAGTAAAATCCCAAGAAGGGAAGACATCCCTGATCAGTATCAGCAAGAAACTATGTTCCCACATAAAATCATCCAAGGCTAGCTTCAAAAGAAAAATTGCCATGGACTCCAAAGATAACCACAAGGCATTCTTTAGCTATGTCAAGAATCTAAGTGGCAATTCTCAGATCTGCTCAGAGTTAGTGCAGAATGGCACAAAATGCACTGAACCGACTGATATAGCTAACATCCTGGCTGACAGGTTCAGTGCAAACCTCACCCCCAAAAGGGCCCATAGCTATACCAGAAGAATGTAGTACCCCTGAAATCACAGACACTCAGGTTAAAACAGCCCTCTTCAAAGCCAAAAACACAGCTTCAATGGGACTGGATGGTGTCCCAGGATGCGTCCTACATGAGCTCAAAGATGAACTAACCCCTAACCTAAACACACTGTTTAAACTCAGCCTCTCCACAGGCTATGTGCCCACATAGTGGCACACAGCAACGTTTATTCTGCTCCACAAAGGTGGAGCCACAATGGACCCCGGGAACTATTGCCCTATAAAACTGACTAGCTTGGTCTGCAAAGCTATGGAGCGCATCATCATGGATCTCATTAACAGAAACATTGGGAACCTCCAAACACTGGACCCTACCCAGTTCATCTTTGTTAAGGGAAAATCATGCCTCCTAAACCTGCTGGACTTCTTTGAGACAGTTACCAAGGCTATAAATGAGGGAAAGGTGGTCCACACAGCCTACCTAGACCTTGCAAAGGCCTTCAACACCATTCCCCACTCAGGTATTATAGACAAGCTCACCAGCCTGAACATAAACCCCTACATCAAGAGATGGGTTGCCAGCTGGCTCATGGACAGAATTCACATGGTAAGAGTTGCGGGAGCTAGGTCTGACTCCAAACCGGTTACAAGTGGCATTCCCCAGGGCTCAGTCCTAGGACCCTTCCTGTTTGGCATATACTTCTCAGAGGTACAGGAAAGCACAGGAGGACTATGGCTGACCAAGTTCACAGACGACTGCAAACTAGGGGCTATAATTGACTCTCCGGCTGACACAGACATCCTCCAAAAGGGTCTCACTGAGACAGATACCTGGTGTCAAAACCATGGCCTCAAGCTAAATGTCAGAAAGGACATAGTCACCCCCTTTGGAAAAACAAAGTACCCACAAGCTACCACATAGGTGGTAGCCCCCTAAATACGGAAGATGTAATAAGGGATCTAGGGACCCAAGTAGATAGTAACCTCTCCTTTGATAATCACATTGCCAAAGTGGTTAGAAAATCCTTCTATGTGGCCCACCTAATCACAAAAGGGTTTGCATCCAGATCGAAAGAGGTCAATAGGCCCCTCTATGCATCACTCATCAGACCCATCATAGAGTACAATGCCCCATTTGGGATGTACCTTACAAGACACCTGAAACAACTGGAAAGACCACAGAAGTACCTCACCAAGAGGATCACTGGCCTCAAGCAGATGCCCTATGCAGCTCGACTGAAGAAACTCCAGCTGTACTCGGTTGCATACCGCCTACTCAGAGGTGATCTCTGCCTGACATACAAGACCATGTCCAACCCAGAATTGATGGACATGCTCCACCTAAAGAAAACCATATCCCCTCGAACCACATGCTCCAGGGATCTAAACCTCACCACACTAATAAATAGGACATGCTGGAGTGACATATTCCTGTCCCACAGATTTCCCATGCTCTGGAACAAGATTCCAATCTACATTAGTCAGAGCTCCACAGTAACCCTCTTCAAGAGAAACCTTGATGAGTGGATGGGAAACAGAAAGTTTACCCCAAGGATCACTTCAATGGCTCTGCTGGACAGAGGCACAGGCAACTAATCTAAGGGGGCTGCGAAAGCCAACACATTCCGGCAAGGCATATAAATGCCTTCGGGCAGATAGCCTAGTACCTACCTATGAACCTATGAACCTACATTCTCTATGAACCTATATTCAAGAGAAATCTCGACGAGTGGATGGGAGATCGTAGGTTTACCCCGGGGGTCATCTCTGTGTCACTACTAGACAGAGGCATAGTAAACTAAACCCTAAAAGGGCATAGTATTCTCATCCTAAGCGGTGGTGTAAGCCACATACACTCTGGCTAGGCTTATAAATGCCTTAGGGCAGATAGCCTAGTACGAAGCTATGAACCTATGAACCTACGAACCAATGTGCATGTAGTCCACTGCCCTGGGCCTGCTATATTAGCCTTTTATCACTTGGTTTAATTCCCATCTCTTTAACCATTCCTTTGTCAAATCTTGGTCAACATGAGGCTGATCTAGGAGATCTCTGTACTCGCCACTGTATTTTTTGATTTTCCAATTTTGTTTTCTTTCTTGCCTGATCCTTTTCTTTGCATTCTTTTTTCATTTTTGGCACATTCAGTTGCTGTCTGATTTTTGTCTGCTTCTAGTTTAATTTCTACTCCCATGTAATACTGAAATGATTCTAATGAATTAAGCAAACACATCAAAAAAGACTTTTTCTCTTCTTGTCTTAAAACTTTCATTATGTTTGAATCTGAAATAGCAAGCAAAAATATATGCAGTCTCATGGTTGTAATCAATTTCAAGAAGGCCCATACCTCTTTCATAGGGAGGAATAAATATTCTTGGAATACACAGACTATTGTATATTATTTGATAAACATGAAGCATTTTTCTTGTTTTCATGCTCAATTGACTCAACACTTTTGAGGCTAGTCAAGTCACCCAAAAACTTTTTTTTTTTCAAATAACATTTTTTATTGTATTTTAAGTAGTAGAAACAGTTAAGGTATAAGCAGAAAGTTTGATATGGCATTTGTAATTGCATGTAAGAATACAATGGAATTTATAAATGTACAACCCCCCCAAAACTTCTAAAACTAGAAACAATAAAAAACTATATACAATATCTACAAATGTGCTACCATTATACATGAGAAAAAGAATGAATAGAGCACAAAGTTAAGTAATATTACATCAATATAATGTATAAATAAGACAAAAAATTCATGTGTGTATGAGCAAACCCAGAGATTTAAAGTATGGACTGTTTAGACCATCATGTAACCAAAGTGATTAACTAACTGTATTTTTCATTGCTAGATACTGTTTCATTACTCTGATTGCATGTTTACTGAATTGCTTAACTGTAAACTGATTTTTCATACTGAGAGTTTATTGAAATTAATATTATACAAATGATAGTGTTTGGCCAATGAATTAAGGCATTCAGGAGTGGCATATGTTACACACCCACTGCCCTACTTCTCCTGGCATAGCTGACCATACCTCACATCATCACATATTTATTGAAAATTTCCTTTTCAAAAAGCCACAAGCTTTATATGAAGCAGTGGGGTCTATGCTCAGCCATCGAATGGAAAAGAACATTACATTGAAAATGTTATTCAAAGAAACTCCTCATGTTAGGGGATGTGCCCCCACACCCACCACTGTTTATATATACCTGGGATCGCACTACAGTGGGGATAGGGCAAGTTTCCTGATCCCTACCAGAATGCGATCTCAGTCAAACGGCTCAATGAACTGCATGTTCAATGAAACATGCTGTTCGATGCATTTTCCATTCAATGACTAAACACAGACCTGAAGCAGTGCTGATACAATCACAGTGTAATACCAATATTTGACTTATATGTTTTTAAAGTTGATGTTCCCTTCTTATTTTGCAAGGATCAAGTAGGTTGAGAAATAGGATATACATTTTATTGACATGAGTACTAATATAAATAGATGTAAATGATGTCTGAGACAGCTTTTCTTTTTATTCGCTTTTCTGTCCCCCATGACTGCTCTCCATCTAGCTGCTGTGACCTTGTCCCATTTCTTGCCCACCACCAATGTTGAGAATGGGCCATGGTGCAGTTCTCACCCAAGTTGTCATAACGCTTTTCCTTTTTTATTACACTAAACTCTCTTGTGATTGATAACATTCATGCCTGGAGATATGATGGCTTGCTATGATTTCCCCTGTGATTATGCACATTACTTACATGCAACATCAAAGTCCTCATGCATGTGCAGCTTCATGGGGCCAAGTAGAAATATCTGGTTGATATGTTACATGTGGATCACATCTCTCTAGCAGGTGCTGTCATTTGTGTTGGTGGAACCTTCTCCCTCCTCTAAGATGAACGAGCTGGCATTAACTGCCCACTTCCACCTTCCTCCTCATTTTCTCAACTGCCAGGTTCACTTGCCAGTCTCCAGTAGTCTGGATGACAGTCACAGTTTTATGTGGAGATGACTCGTTTTATGCATATCTTTCATCTGATTTTGAAATGAGAAAGATAACCAGTTGTTTCTTTCCAGGTAATTCTGTGCTAATATCACTGTTACTGCTGTTCCATCACTTTTTATCATACCTAATAAATTTACATTTAATAGGTACAAAAGCATAACTGACTTTTGCATAAAAATTCCTATAATAAATTTTGTAGACATGTTTAACTCACAGTAAATACATAAGCAACAGTGTATAATGCTCACAATGTAATGTAGTGATGTTAATGTGTATCACATTTAGGGAGTGGACATCCGTATGCAATATAATGTAGTGACATTAATGTGTGTTCCAATTTAGGGATTAGACATTCGTATGCAATGTAATGCAATGATGTTAATGTGTATCACATTTAGGGCAAGGGTGTAGCTAGTTTCTTGGAAACGTCAACATTAAAATAACAGAATGTTTACAAATTTGTAAACTAATACTTACAGTATAGAGGTATAAGACAATGCTTGTGTGAAAGGAATACAGCTCTAAAAATAGCTTTTCATAGGTATAAACTGTATCAGTTGAAAATAACGAGTCCCCTTTCTGCATATCTTGGAGTAGCATTTTGAGGGTTAAGTACATTTCCTAAATGATAGGGCAGGATAGGAGCAACAACATTAAGTCTGAGTACAAAATGTGAATTTCTGGCTACACCCCTGATTTAGGGACTGGACATAGTACAGCATTCTGAGTTACAACATACAAATCTGTATAAGTCACAGTCTGACCTCTAGGTAACCTCTAGACAGTGAAGTGTTAGCATTATGTATATGGGTTTTTGCCATAGTAACTTTTTAGCTTATTAGCTATTAGTACTACAATGCTGTAGACACTTTTCATCTGCAGACTAAACATCTTTCGTTACCTCTAGGGCTTTCAGACCTCACATGCTAGAAGATCACAAACCTGCTGTCTGCAATGCTACATCTTTCTGCTGATGAAAGCTCTGAATGGTTTATTATCAGTCCATTTCCAAGAAATGCACTTTCTTTATCTAAGGCTACTACCCAGAACTGTCTATCTTACTAAAGTTAAACCCACTTTTGACTAGGGTTACTGTGCTATTTGTATTGTCACTAATTTGTAGAATAATGGATTGCTTATGTGTTTCTGGTAGCATATATAACACATGCATGTTTGCCTGTTTGTAAAACTTCTGTGATATATGGAATCCATTTTACAGCAAGTAATACCTGAGGCACTCCTGAGGTGTCATCCTTCGGATAATATGTTAAACTGATGTGCACTCTGTCTGAGTTGGCAGTAGTTTAATTGATTATTAAATATGCCATTTCAGTTTTCAGAAAAAAATTGTAAATTTCTCATGTTCATGAAAAACTTCCCCTAATCAGTGTAACCTAAAATGTCATATGCTTATTATAACAACCCAATTAAAAATACATCTGTGAATATTATTTATTTATAATATTATTTATTATCAATGATTTTTCAGGAGTGGCTAGTTAAGATGAAGTTATATGATAAAATAATTTTTAATAGTAATAGATAGTCATACAGAGATCTTACATTTAATTCTATTACCTTATTTCTATCTCCCAAAGAAAGAGAAGGTATGAGTGAAGAAAGAGGGAAAATATTTAGCTTACATTATATATTTCATATATTACATAAGTAATTAAAAGAAAACTGTATAGATATGTGAAGAAAATGGGGATTTGAATCATGATCAGGGGTAATGCTCAAAAACTATTGTTAAAATTTTGCACTCGTCTTGCACAATATGACATTGCATAATGATGGTGTTTTGTGAAGGGAGTACATTGTGTGGGAATATTTTAAGCAGCTAAAGATGAGAAAAGATCTAGTAAGTAAAAGAGAAACAGAAAAGCAAGAAGGTGGAGCAGTAGATTTCCAGTAAGGGTGGCCAGGTGTTAGCAAGTACTTCATATCCACACCTTCCATCCAGGCCTGAAAATATAAATTAACTTTTACTAGCAAGGTTGACCTACATAAAAACTGTAAACCCTTTGAAAGCAAAAGTGGAAAACTCCTGAATGACTAAAAACAATTCTTGCAAGGGGGAAAAACACTGGTCACTATATCAGAATTGTTGTATCAGAATCTTTTGATGCAAAGCTAGGTCAGAGATTATCCCAATAGTCTGTTGCCCCACAGACAGAAAAAACAGAACTGGAAAAGATGGACCAGAATTCCGATCTCCTTATGATAGCAATATAAAAAAATTGAATTCTCCTCTTGTAGATTATACGCCTACAACAAACACCAAACTTTAAGACATGGAAACAGCTTTAATTGACCACTTTGACCAGATTATAATGCATGATTTGGACCTTGTTCAGCTGAAACAGCAAATGGAAGCAGGGAAAACACAGTTCAAGTATATATAGGCAAAACAAAACTGAAGACAATGACTGAATGACATTTCCAAAAGAGTAAACTAAATGAATGGTTTGAAATCTCTTAGCAAGACCTACTTGTTGAACCTGCCTATAGACTATATCTACCATTTATGCAAAGGAACAGAATTGCCAGATAAATTCTGGTCCAATTCACACACTTTGCATTGAAAGAGAAAATATTATCCTTCTGTGCCCTTGGATTAGCTTCTCGTATAAACAGGATGAAGACATGGCCAGAGAATAACTATGTCCTAGACATCAGAGCATGGATAGCTGCCTTCTGTAAATGATTTCTAGCTCCAGGAGGAACTGATGGAAGTACCACTTAATCTATCCAGCCAATTTGAACATATAGCTACCCAGAGGACCATATAGCTTTGATTCTCTGAAGGATGCCATTCAGAGGCTTCAAGACTCTTCATCATAGACCTTTCACCAATGGATGAGTGAGTGGATATCTTGACCATGAGCAGGGTGACTCAGTCTGGTCCATGTAATGGCAAGCAAATGCAGATATTCCCTGTTTTAAAAGGCAAATGGTATACAGTCAGAAGAATGCATCATTTAGTATTTATATTAGTAATGAAAGCTAGACTGGCCAGGAGGCTACTGCAACTTATATATGATGATCAGATAAGATTTGTTGCAAACTGTACTACCTTTGATAATCTTGTAAAAACATTTTTGCTACTGGAGGATGTGGAGAAGTGACACCCCCCCCTTTATTTGTTAGTATGGATGCATCATTTTTCATCTGTTGCATCAAATGGCTTTCCCCTCAATATTTATATAAATCCTAGAGATTTTTTTAGGCTTGAAGAATAGAATTAAAATGAGACAGAATTTTCTTCCCATTTTCCCTTATCAAGAGGTATGAGGCAGGGTTGATTACTTTTCCCATTTTTTTGTACACTACCTGGTGCCATTTGCCATTAAAATCAGACACACTTAAGTGGGAGGATATGAACTAGCAGGTCAAGAATATGAGCTGCTATTATATATAAAAAATGTACACCTCTGTATAAAAATCCTTAAAAGGACCTGCCTAGAGCATTTCATATAATGCAAGACTTTGGATCATTGTCTGAATATAAAATAGATTTATTCAAGATAAAGATACTCAAAATACATTTTCCATCACTGACACTCCTCTCTCTGTACCCTATCTTGTGAAAGCATACCCTATAAAATATCTGGCCCTTAAGAAAGTATCAACACTACAAAAATGCAAAGATGTTAATCATGAATTACTACCAAAAGTTAATTCTGTTATCTCATTGGAAAGCAGTTTGTCTGGATATGCCACGGGGAACACATGCTATCATAGGTTTTGTTCTCCCCTTAGTTATATGTCAAGCACAGGGGCTTCAATCAACATAAAAATATTGTCACAAATAACTGCATTAACTAGTAATTTCATATGGGGAGGATGCAAGCACAGAATTTAGGTTCATAGGTTCATAGGTAAGTACTAGGCTATCTGCCCAAGGGCATTTATAAGCCCAGCCAGAATGTGTTGGCTTTTGCCACCCCCTTAGATTAGTTTCCTGTGCCTCTGTCCAGCAGAGTCATTAGTTCCTTGTGCCACTGTCCAGAAGAGCCACTGCAGTGATCCCCGGGGTAAATATTCTGTTTCTCATCCACCTGTCAAGGTTTCTCTTGAAGAGTGTTAGTGAGGGGCTTTGCCTGATGTATATTGGAATCCTGTTCCAAAGCATGGGGAGTTTCTGGGACAGGAATCTATCCCTCCAGCATGTCCTATTTATCATTGTGGTGAGGTTTATATCTCTAGAGCATGTGGCTCTCCAGGATTTGTTTTTTTTTTAGGTGGAGCATGTCCATCAATTCTGGGTTGGACATGGCCTTGTATATCAGGCAGAGATAATCTCTGAGTAAGCGGTATGCAACCGAGTACAGCTAGAGTTTCTTGAATTGGGCTGCATAGGGCATCAGTTTGAGGCCAGTAATCCTCTTGGAGAGGTACTTTTGTGGTCTTTCCAGCTGTTGCAGATATCTTGTTAGGTACATCCCAAATGGGGCGTTGTATTCTATGATGGGTCTAATGAGAGATGAGTAGAGAGGCACAATAACCTCTTTTGTTCTAGATGTGAACCCTTTTGTGATTAGGTGGGCCACATAGAAGGATTTTCTAAGCACCTTGGCAATATGATTATCAAAGGAGAGATTACTATCTACTTGGGTCCCCAGATCCCTTTTTACATTTTCTGTATTTAGGGGACTAACACCTATGTGGTAGTTCGCGGGTACTTTGTTTTTTCCAAAGGGGATGACTATGCACTTTTTGGCATTTAGCTTGAGGTCATGATTTTGACACTAGGTATCCATCTCAGTGAGACCCATCTGGAGGGTGTCTGTATCAGCTGGGGAATCAATTATGGTCCCTAGTTTGCAGTCGTCTGCGAACTTGGTCAGCCATAGTCCTCCTATGCTTGCCTGTACCTCTGAGAAGTATATACCGAGCAGGAGGGGTTCTAGGACTGAGCCCTGGGGGATGCCACTTGTAACCGCTTTAGAGTCAGACATAGAGCCTGCAACTCTCACCATGTGGGTTCTATCCATGAGCCAGATGGCAACTCATCTCATGATGTAGGGGTTTATGTTCAAACTGGTGAGCTTGTCTATAATACTAGAATAGGGAATGGTGTCAAAAGCCTTTGCGAGGTCTAGGTAAGCTGTGTGAACCTCCTTTCCCTTGTCTAATGCCATGGTAACCATCTCAAAGAAGTCCACCAGGTTTAGAAGGCATGATCTGCCCTTAACAAAGCCAAACTGGGCAGGGTCCATGGTTTGGTGGTTCCCAATGTCTCTGTTAATGAGTTCCATGATGATGTGTTCCATAGCCTTGCAGACCAGGCTAGTCAGGCGTATAGGGCAATAGTTCCTGGAGTCCGTTATGGCTCCACCTTTGTGGAGCGGGATAACTGTTGCTGTGCACCATTCTGTGGGTACATAGCCTGTAGAGAGGCTGAGTTTGAACAGTGTGTTTAGGTGAGGGGTTAGTTCATTTTGGAGCTCTTGTAAGACACAGCCTGGGACATCGTCCGGTCTATTTGAAGCTGTGTTTTTGGCTTTGGATAGGGCTGTTTTAACCTGTGTGTCAGTGATTGACGGGGCCCTACATTCTTCTGGTATGGTTATGGGCCCTTTAGGGGGTGAGAGGGGGGTGAAGTTTGCACTAAACCTGTCTGCTAGAATGTTGGCAATATCAGTCAGTTCAGTGTATTTTGTGCCATTCTGCACTAACTCAGAGGAGATCTGAGAGTTTCCACTTAGGTTCTTGACATAGCTAAAGAACCCTTTGTAGTTTCCAAGTAACTCCTTACCCTCCTAGTGGATGTTAGAGATCTGGATCTCCCTGACTTTGGAAAATATTTTAGGGTGATACACTGCAAATACTTTATTATTTTATCCAGAGTGCTATACTTCAGTATGGAAATCCTTAAATATCCTACTTTTGGGGGACTTTCAGCTTTGTATAAAATCCTGTTTGGAAGGTGATTTGATACTCATACTATTCAATCCATGGCTCATTTAGACTTAATATAGTGTAACAGGTAGCACACTTGCCTTTGGTGCTATAAGATCAGAAGGTCAATGGTTCTGTTCTCACCCCAGGTGATTGTATTCATTTTGGAGATGAGGTTGACATGATGGTTAAGGTCTTTAAATCAGAGATACAAAGAACAGGGTTTGATTCTTACTTTTAGTTATTCACTAGGCTTGTAATAATTTGAAGACTGATATCATTTTATTTTCATGTGAATAATGTTAAAATAGCTATACTGAATTTAAATTACCTGGATCTCTAGAAGAAGGATGTTATTCCTGTATGCTCTTCTCTGATGTTTCTTTCCCTTTTTACCCATAGAAGACTTGGAATTATTTTGGAAGTGTCATGGGCTTAGATTTTTGAGAAAATTATTAGTTGAGGGAATGCTTTATCCCACTGTAAACATTCCAACAATGGTATGGGCTAGGGGATCAAGGTGAAAGTCTATATAAAACTTTTACCATTAGAAATAAAGATGCTCCATTCACATGGGATTACCCTTTGAAATGTCTGCCTTTAATTTTTGGTCTCATGGTTCATATAGGTAAGTACTAGGCTAGCTGTCCCTGCAGGCCATTTTAAGTTTGAATTTTGGAAAATATTGATTTGACTTTCCTAAACAAGGGGCTGATTAGCAAGCCCGATATAATCATCACTCTTAAAAACAATTGCAAATCATACAGATTTAAGATCCAATGGGAGATTAAGGTAGGGGTCTTCATTTCCTGGTAGATTTGGGAAAGAAGACTGATACTCCCTAGCTATGTCTCCAGATCCAGAAAAGTTTGATTCTTATGGTGGTAATGCTTATATAATTATTTTCTATCTCCCTTTTAAACTGGCTAGACTGTTTCCCAATATGTCTCTGATATGTTAGAGATGTGAAAGGGCAGCCGCAGTGGTGCAGTGGTTAGCATTGTCGCCTCACAGCAAAAGGTTCTCTGGTTCAATCCTCGGCTGGGGTGCCTTCTGCGCAGAGTCTGCATGTCCTCCCTGTCTGCATGTCCTCCCTGTGGTCGAGTGGGTTTCCTCCGGGTGTTCTGGTTTCCTCCCACATCCCAAAGACATGCTGTAGGTGGATTGGACACCCTTGGCCCTAGGTGTATGTTTGTGTGTCTGTGTGTGTGTGTGTGTGTGTGTGTGTGTGTGTGTGTGTGTGTGTGTGTGTGTGTGTGTGTGTGTGTACCTTCTGTGGAAGGTTGGGCACCGGGCTGGCAACTCGACACTGTAAAACTCCACTGCCAATCATGAGTGGACAGGTGATCTGCTGTGGCGACCCCTAACTGGGAAAAGCCGAAAGAAGAAGATGTTAGAGATGTGAAGATGTGGAACTCAGAGACTGGTTACATATATTTTGGGATGTCCTAAACTTCAGAATTTACACTAAGCTTATACACCTTGCACTGCAATTATATTTTCCAGGCTGTCAGACCCCTTTAGATCATATTCCACTAAGTCAAGAGCTTTACATTTACTGTTTGGGCAGCAAAGAAGTGTATTACTAGAAGATGAAAGCAGCAGCATCCTACATTTAAGGAAACAACCAACATTCTTATTATACCATGACCCCCCCAAAACGTGCACGCTGATTGGCCAGCGTGCACATTGTAAATCGAGTTATACTAATGGAAAAAGGTCCGGTCGCCCGGACTTTTTGCCATTAGTATAACTCTACTTTTAAAACACTGTCTCGCTATGTTAAATGGGTTTAACATAGCGAGACAGCTTTAAAATAAGCAACGGAGATCTCTGTTGCTTATTTTAAAGCTGTCTCCCTATGCTAAACCCATTTAACATAGCGAGACAGGTTTTAAAAAACACGGACTGGCGAAAGCAAGATCTCCGTTGCTTTTTTTACTGTTTCGCTATGTTAAATGGGTTTAACATAGCGAGACAGTTTTAAAATAAGCAACGGACATCTCCGTTGCTTATTTTAAAACTGTTTCGCTATGTTAAACCCATTTAACATAGCGAAAACAGTAAAAAAAAAGCAACGGAGATCTTGCTTTCTCCGTTGCTTTTGCCCACAGCTCTGATGTACTGCGCAGGCGCGCAGTACATCAGAACTGCCACGGCTGCTAGACATCTGCGGAAGGGCAGTAAACAGGCATTATACTATGCCATTATTTAAGAAAAGTAATAGTTTCTTTTCTTAAATAATGTCATGGTATAATAGCAATAACCCACTTCTGGGTGTGGGTAATGCTCTATTTACCCACGGTTGGCTTTGTTTGGTCCCTCGGGCTTCGCCCTCGGGACCAAACCACGCCAACCGTGGGTAAATCCAGCATTACCCACACCCAGGCGTGGGTTATTGCTATAATCCTTCCCTCCATGACAGCAAAATGAAAGCAAAATGGCAGGTTCTGTCATCATGATTTATTTGACTGGAACTCAGTTATATAGATTACTTAGAAATACCTTCATCAAATGGCCTTTTTCCAGTCTATGCTTATTCCAATGATGCAAGTGATGTCATTCCTAGACTAGAAATGATTTGTTGGTATAGATCTATGCTATTTGGTTTAGTTTTTTTTTTGTTATTGTTGTAAAAGTAGTTTATGAATAAAACTATCTATTAAAAAAAGTGAAAGTGGAATTGCAATGTATGCTAACTGTAGACAGTTGCAATGCAGATAAAGACAAATGCAAAAAAATAAAAAAAGTAAACTGATGTGGAAAGAGACAAAGATTAAATAAATAAATGGAGGTATTAAAGGGTATTATTTAATTCATCATTGTGGCAGCAAACAGAAAGCGAAAAACAAGTTAAATGTTAGAGTTCTGCAGAACAAAAATGTGTTTACTAAAGGAGTTATCACAGCTTTTTTAGTTTCTTGCTGGAGAAGGCAAAAGGAAGACAACCAGATTTTTCACAAGTGTGTCCAGATAACTCTGAAAGTGATGTATCTTTGTGAGAGCAGACAAAACAATAGGTGAGAAACAGACGTCTGTGCAAAGAAGGAAGTATGTGGCATGATTTGGCCTCTTGTAAGAGCAGACATTAAGAGATAATAACAACAAAAAAATGGTCTGTAGAAATCTACTAAAGGAAAGATTTAAGAACAGTATGATTTAGGGGTTGTGAGCCATATTTTAGTTAATAATAAGAAGAATGTTTTGCTTTGTTTTATTTTACTTTGTTTAAATCAGATAAGCATAATATGCAATAGTATCTCTTTTCAGTTCAAGTCCAAGTTCAATGTCTGCATGAGTCACTTGCTCAGACACACAATTTGCAAGTGGAAGCTGGTGAAATCAAACTCAGAACCGTAAGATGAAACACTAAGGATTTAACAACCTGTGTGGTACACTAGCCTAATGACCAGTGAGGTATTTATAAGCCTAGCCAGGCAACCAAATGGGTCTGGTGAAGAAACAAAAAAACTTCCCACTGCTAAAGAGTCGCCGGCGATAACGATCTGAAGAATTTTTTTCGAAAGTGCTTATCGTATGTGGATTTGGGGGCTTTAAAGTTTTATTTTCTACTTTTTGTCTAATAAATTGTTTTATTGAAGTCACCAGGATTTCAGCCGTGGAGAGTAGCTTGCTTTTTCTTTTTGCAAATGTGTCTGGTGAGTTAATATATCTTAGACATTTATATGAAGGAGTGTATGTTGGTTAGGACAAGATTTACTGACTGCCTCTGTCCATCAGAGGAGTGAGTACCACAGCAGGGGTGAATTTCTGATTTCTCATCCACTGGTCCAGGTTAAGCATGAATATGATTAAGGACGGACTCTATTTCATATGGATGAGGAGTCTATTCCAGACAATGGGCATTCTCTGAGATATGTATCTGTCTCTACAACATGGTCTGTTCATGATGCAAGCAAAATTTAGGTCCTTTGATCTAGTGATTCTGATGCTGTTTGTTTTGTGGACATGCAAAAGGTTCATCAGAGCAGGATCCAAGGATGCCTTGAACATGGCAGAGGCCATCAATAAGAAAACTATTATTATAACTAACACCCACCCCCTGCACAAATCCTTAGCTACCTGCCTATCATGCCCACCCCCCATATGATACTTGGGTCCCAAATGGTTTGGGGTCTAATTTAGGCTTGTAAGGACCCTAGAGATTATTAGCCTAGTAACAAACTATGAACATATAAATGCCAGGCAAAGATCACTTCTCAGTAGCCTGTAGGAGACAGTCTACCAAGATAGGGCTTAAATGTGTTCTGCATAGGACATTGTGTTTATGCCATTTCTTCTTTTTTAAGGAATTTTTGCAGACATTCTCATTGCTGCATGTAACTGGTGAGGTATATACCAAAGGAGACATTATGCTCTATCATGGGTCTGATGAAGGCAGAATACAGTGGTACAGTGACTTCCCTGGATCGAGATGCCATGTCCTTACTTATAAGATGAGTGACATAGAATGATCTCCTTACCACCTTGAACATGTGTCTACTCTTACGGGTGTTTTAGCGATGATGTAATTTCCCAGGGTTGCTAGGTGCATTGCTTAGCATTCAGGTTTAAGCTGTGGACACGGCACCAGTCATTTCTCTATGTTAGACCCACTTGTAAGATGCTAGTGTCTTGGCAGGGGTTCTATGACTACAGATAGTTTGCGATTATCTCTGAACTTGGTCAGCCAGGGGCCTTTGACATTGGACTTGACTTCTGATAAGTAAATGCCAAAGAGGAGCAGACCCAATATAGAGCCTTGAGGGACTTCATTGCTGACCAGCCTCTTTGTGGAGGTGATCTCATCAATCCTAATTTTCTTGGTCCTATCTGTCAGCCATATGGCTATCCAGCATGATATACAGGGGTTTATATCTAATTCTGTAAGTTTGTCAACATTGCCCAAGTGATGTATTGTATCAGATGCCTTAGCCAGGTCAAGGCAGGCAATATGCACAATTTTAACCTCATCCATTGCCTTGGTAATCTTGGCAAAGTAGTTCACCATGTTTAGTAGGCATGACCTTCCTTTGACAGAGCCAGACTGGTTTGGATCCAGTGTTTGAAGGTTTCCTATGTCTTTGTTGATCATTTCCATGATAATTCATTGCATGGCTTTTCATATAAGATAAGTCAGACTAATGGATCTGTAGTTTCCAGGATCTGCTCATGGTCCATCCTGATGAAGAAGGATGACTAATGTAGTCCTCTATTCTTGTGGTACAAAGCCTGTTCTGAAATTATAATTAAACAGTGACTCCAGTGGCACTGACCGGTCATATTTTAGGGTATTCAGGAGGCATCCCAGGATATTATCTAGGCTCACTGAGTCTGTTTTCTTGGGATTTAGGAAGTGCAGCCAGGACCTGCACCTAATTTATAGTTGTAGGGATAATGTTTAAAGGTGTTTCCTGATGGCAGTGGCTGGGGATGAGTGGGGTTAAAGTCTAAGCTGAATTTAGCAGTCATCAGATTCCCCATATTACCTGGCTCAGTGAATGTGGCACCATTAACCACCAGTTTAATACACTACTGTATGCTGTTTGAGGCTTCTCACATAGTTGAAGAAGGTCTTGTGGTTGTCTTTAGCATGGAAGGCTATCTTGGTCTCAAAACTGACTTTCTTTGACTTAATAAGCCCTCTTAGCTATCTATAAAGTTTGAAGAGAGATTTTATTTTTATGAGAGTTACGCTTCCTGAATTTAGCCATGACTTTTTTCCTTTTGTTGTATAACCTATTTAATTTAGGATTCCACTAGGATGGTTTGATTTTAGAGTTAATTTTAGGCTTACTTCTGTAGGTACAGCAGCCTCAACTCAGCCATTGACATGATTGTACAGAGTTTCTGTGAACAATTCCACACAAGTTGCTGTGTTCTCTAGGTTTGTTGGGGCACAGAAATTTGACAAACTATTGTGTAATAATATGTTGTTTGCTTTGGATGAGTTCCTAACTTTTACAGGGTTTGCTGAGGTTACCAAACTGATTTTTATTTTGAAGGAGACAGCTTTGTGATCAGACCATACCAAGGAGGACATGACACTGGGCCTGGAGGTCGGAGGGTAATGCAGTGTTCTCCCATATTTGTGAATACCAGGTCCAATGTGTTAGAATCTCTAGTGGGCATATATACTATCTGGTCAAGGGTGTTTGTATTTACAAAGTCCAGGAATTTCTCTGCCTAAAAATGTGTGGTAATAAGGGATTTCTATTCTATACAAAGGTAGTCAGAATCTCGTATGAATAAGGTGTTCAGTTGAATGGTGAGTGTCTCTAGTAGGTCTAAGCATGAGCTTTGGGTTTCATAGGACATAGACATATGGTTGGCTAGGATTTGACATGGAACTTTCTCTATGGTAATTTAAGCATGGAGGAACTTCATGGCACCATCCCGTTTAACCAGCCTAGAGGTACATTTGTTATTGATGTAGATCAAGACTCCTCCACCCTTAGTCCATGTCTGTGCAGTTGATGGTCTAAATGTGTGGAAGGACCTGAAGCCTTGCATTGCCAGGGTACTTTCTGTGGCTCTAAACCATGTCTCAGTAACTGCACAGATGTATACATTCTACAGGGTGTGGAAAGCTTTAGGGGAGTTGAACTTTTTCTTTAAGCTCCAGACTCCGAGAAGTAACACCTTAATGCTTCCTTAGGTTGATTTTGCTATGTCTGAAGGTTGTCAGTTTGGCATTACTTAAAAAAGGCTTTATGGGGGGAGGAGAATATTTCAGCCAATATTTCAAAGCCTATAGAGGACAGGGGCAGACCATCCTTGACAAAGAAATGTGGTTTGTTAACTATGCCCTCCCATCCTGGCAAATGTTGTATCCCCCAAGGAAAAAAAAAACAGAAACTAAGCCAATTATTAAAGTCAAATACTTTTTTGTTCATATTGTGGCATCATCCTTAGTGATGGTAGAATGCTGTTCAGTGCTAGACACATATCAATCTGAGACACACAGTCTGAGAAATATATAAGTCTCTTTTCATCTAGTCTATGAAGGTACATCTCAGGTCATCCATACCTACATGGACTATGACTGAATCAAATTTGTACCTGTGATACAATGGTTTGAGCGCATGCATCACTTGGTGGGTTCTGGCTGCAGACAGGCAACTAACCTTTTTTTCTCTTTGTTCAGCCTGTTGTGTGTGGCATCAGTGTGTTGTATATTGGAGTCCCCTGTTATCAGTGTGTTGTGCAATGGAGTCCCTTATCCTATTAAAGATGCAAGTCTGACAGGTACACCACAAAAGTCATAGATAAAAGAATATGATAATTAGTTGATATATTTTTATTTGGTTATTAGTTGATCCACCTGCCACTGTTTTTTGTAAGTCTGACAGGTGTCAGTAAAGGTGGATAAGATGTTCAAAGAGGAACATAGCTTATGGCAGGCAACTGCAGTGGAAACTAAAAAAAAAGTTTAAAAAAGAATAGACCAGTAGAATAAAGCTCATTAGGAGTTTATACTCATAACTATCTGCAGAAATCAACCAGGCAAAATGACTAAAAACAGCTAAGATTTGCAGAAGGTTAAATGTGTACTTTTGCTTCTGATTTAGTATCTTGTGAAACAAGGAATCTCTATCCTCTTGCAATATGCTACATTAACAGGCAGGTTCACTGATGTCACATTTGTACTATACACACATGACTAAGTGCAGTGTAGGTCAGCCTTCCCACACAATCATTCCAGTGAGTTACATTTATTAAACTGTGCCACTGAGGTCATCACTTAGTACACTGCAAGCACAAGTCTCTGCCCCAGTCTACGGCAATTTGTTATCAGGCAGGATCACTGTCATATGAGCAGTGCACAGTAGCAGGACTTCCATTAATCCAAAAGGTAGTGTTATAGACATCATGTGGCTAGTCCATTCACTTTGTTCCTCTGATTCATTTTGTTAATAACCAGAGTCACTTACATTATCTGATTAGCATATGGCAGGCAGCATGTTTCATTACTTGCAGTTAAATGAACACAGATGCCAGCAGAAGAAGGACTTTGTTTTATGAAGTGTATGGCTGTTGTAGATAGCATTATGTAGTTGCTACTCCTATTTGAGACATTTTCCCCAACTTTTCCAAACAACTTTAAACATCTCTATATCAAGACTGCAGTGAGTGCTTTAGCAATTTATAAAATAGTTTTACCAGCCCATTTCATACCTGATTTGAAAATTTCAGCATGCAGCTTGAATGACAGCTTCCCTGACTGATCACACCGCATGTTTGTTGTTAGATGATCTTGAACACAATTCATTATGCTACCTGAGAAAGTGCATCAGTGCACAAAGGTAAAAGTTATACTCAGCCTTATGGGAAATCTGCCTTAAACATTGTGTTGCTCAGGCAGCAGCTAAGGAGTAGTGATAACTGGCCAAAGTGTTATAGGAACAACATTCATGTGATTTTTGTATGTGGTATGTGGTGTGTGTGTGCGTGTGTGTGTGTGTGTGTGTGTGTGTGTGTGTGTGTGTGTGTGTGTGTGTGTGTGTGTGTGTGTGTGTGTGTGATTCCTTCAAGAAATCCTAGCTGTATCTGTGAAACTAAATGCTTTGTTGCATAGCTTATAGGCCTACAACTTGTAGAAGCTTAACATAGTTTATAAGGATGAACTTTACTAAACATTAAAATATTTGCACAGACATAACATGTTAATTTACTCTTTAAAATCCATTTTACTGAGGCATTCCAAGGTCTCTCAGTCCTCACACAGTGAAATAAAAGTTTTGTACATTGGTTTTAAATGATCTGCCTTTTGATTACTAACCACACATCTTTCTTGTTTTGTCTTTCTTATTTTTCTAGCTATTATGAAGCAATGTCATGTCTGTATATCTTTATTTAGTTCATAGATCAGTACTACTCTAGTTACCCTTGTGGGCCATTTTGAGCCTAGTTCATTACCCCATATAAGAACTGAACCCTGCATCTTGTGTCTGTAAGGTAAATACCTTAACCATTATGCCAACCTCCAGCTCCCTAAAAGGCACCACAGAGAACAGCATCAAGCACCAACAAGGGTGGGATTTGGACCCATACATGCAGAGCACAATGGATTAGCACTCCATCGCCTTAACCACTCATCCACTTCATCTCAGCCATCTCGTCTATTTGCCATCTGTCCTCTCCTATAATGCATACATTATTAGAGCCCTGACTCTTCCCTCATTGTCTGTCTTAGCCTTACCTTTCTTACCCTCTTGAGAACAGACTGCAATGTTCTATAAGGTACTTCATCAGAATCCTGTAAAATGGAACAATGACATCAGCAATACAAGGAATATTTTTTGCAAACACTGAAGAAGGGCTTGTCGTCCGAAAGCTTTGCTTGTTTGCTCATTAAATTTGCTCATCGTGGTGGAGTGTGATTTTTTTCCTGCTATTTGGACTGTTTTGCCTTACTCAACGTTACCACTCTGTTCACCTTTTTTTGTATATATCAACAATACAAGATAATACTGACAGTATACTCCCTGTTACCAGTTATATCTTTCACATTGTACTACATAACACTATAGAAAAAATGTGTATTTGTCATTAATTAATGACATTCTTGGTATTATACAGACTTTTTTGTGAAAAGTGATAAATATTTGTTTTAATTCAGTTGGCTGAATTATAGAGACTCTATGTTATTTCAAAATAAAGAGGCCAAGTCAGAAATAATAACAGGCACATACATGCTTTGTTGTATCACAACTCATCATTGTGCTTAGTAATTCAAGAAAACAATTAGTCAGACTGAAAACAGAAGACATTACTAGACAGAATTCATGGGTATCACCGAAAATACGTTTGTCAAACAGGAAACAAAACAGACAAGCATTATGTAATTAATTGCCTTTCTAGAAGTAACAAATCTGCCATAATCCTTTCCAAAGTAATTGTTAACAGTATAAATCCTTATCACAGAATATTCATGAAATTATGCGTTTTTCCTATGAAAATGAAAAATGTTTCTTAACTCAGTAGCTCAGGTAACTGAAAGCCTAGCAAGGCTTTTCAATTTTAGCAGCACACTTCAACCATACAAACAAACATGTTAACACAGTATTTCACCTTAACAATGTATCTGTCTTCTGACTCAAAAACAGAAATAGCCATGCTAAATAGATGATGTTATCATGCAAACCTTATGAAATATCTTAAGCTAAGCCTCCAAGCAGTTAATAAATCAAGGCATTATTAATTCTTTGTAGATGAAAAAAAGTGTGAGACACTGGACCTTACAAACAGAAACTTTACTGTTTACCCTTAATATAATATTGCTATAAATCTGAAGAAAAATCCAAGTACTTTATATAATATAACAGTTGTAATAATTATATAATATAGCAATAACCCACGGCTGAGTGTGGGTAATCCAGCATTAACTACACCCAACCATGGGTTACTGCTATTATACAACAACATTATTTAAGAAACAAGTTAGTTAACTTTTCTTAAATAATGTCCTTGTATAAGGGCACCATGCTGCTCGTCCATGTTTTTCCCAAGGTACTGCGCATATGTATGGGACTTTCATTCCCAAACTTAAGCAGTACATCAGTGCTCTGTAAAATAAGCAATGTAGAAAGGAAGATCTCCATTGCTTTTTTTTTTTTTTTAATTAAAAGTCCATAACTTTAAAACCAATGGTCCTTGACTACTCTTCTTCAGTAGAAGCTATAAAATGAGATAGTTCCAATGTTACAGATTTCATTGGGTATAAAATAAATACATGAAAAAACCCCAAAATTAAGTAATTAAGAAGAAATGCTGCCACAATCCTTGAGCAACCTGTCCATCCTTTTGTCTGGTTGCCACTGGAACCCAATGCCTAAAGAAAATGTTTGTCTTCCTTCCACTTCTCCACAACCTTAGTGATGAAGGATTTGTGAAACAGTTGACTGAAGCAGAAAGGATCAGTATTTATTTTGCACCCAATGAACACCATAAAGTTGGCACTATCTCTTTTTAAATTGTGAATGGGTTTGTAATCCAAATAAGGATTTACCTTGAACAACCTCACTAAGTAGGGATTACTGGAAATGCACCATCTTTGACACTTTTTTGTGGCAGGGGAGTGGTTATTAGATACACATCTGTTTTGTTGATTTTGGGGAATATGTAAACAAGCTTCTACTGGAGAAGAGGAGCCAATGGCCATTGTTTTTAAAGTTGGTATGGACATGTTATAGATCAGTAACATCACTTTTTAATTAAAAAAGGACACCGGGAGAAATGGGACAGAGAAAATAAAAGGATAATCAGGTACGTTTCCCTAGTTTTGCATAAAATACCTGATTATCCTTGTATTTTTTCTGCCTCATCTCTCTCATTTGTTTGAAGTCTCCAATTTTGTAAGTTTATTAAAAAAAAAGAATGAAAAGTAAAAATTTATTGCATATATAAGTGGAAGAAAGTCTGGGTGACCGGACCTTTTTCCTTTGATATATGCTCAATATGCAACTGGCACACTGGTTGGCCTGACCAATCAGTGTGCTCGTTTTTGAATGTTAATGGCCAGTCATTGTATAATAAAAAATAATCACTATTCCAAAATATGCACGCTGACTGGACACTCCAATCATGGGCTCATTGTTATCAAGCATATCCCAAATAGAAAGAAGTCCAGTTGTTTAACTATTGTTGAGTGGCCATACTTTTTGTTAGGATATGCTAAAAAAGCTATCTTCCAATACTTTAAGAGGGACAGAGCAAAATATGAGAAAATAAATGAAGATATTCTGCAAAACTGTAGACATTTAAAAAAATAAAGTATTCATAATATGACTGACTGCAGTGCTTTTAACCATACCTCTCAACTGTCTAGACTTTAGTAGAATATCTTTCACTTTCCTTATATGTTTGCCTTGTCCCTCGTAGTTTTGGAAGAACTGTTCAGAGTTTTTAAAAACATAAGTAAATAAATAGAAGACACAGGGGAGGAAACTGATAGTAGTATGCTCCCTTCAACAGCTGCTCCCTACCACTATACTGTGCAAGCATGTGGATCTATGTACAAACCTACACATGCACAGTACATATGTAAACCATGAAAAAGGTAGAAAAACACTAAACTACCATTATGCAAATGCATTATCTAAGAAAGGTAAGCAATTTCTTTCTTAAATATCAGTGTTTTCTAGGGTTGCAGGAGATATGGGAAAGGATGCCCATGTCCTCTGACATGTTCTGATAATGGTGCATATAGAATGACATGGTATCTCTTGTAGGACATTGTTATCTGACTTTCTAAGGACACTCTGCATAGGTAAATCATTACTGTATTCTGCACTCTGCCATAGTTCTGCACAAAGTTCTGCTACATGCACAATGGTCTATGTTGGTATGGCAACGAATTCTGCAGTCCTTCTTATTTCACATGGTGTACTATGATAGCCAGGTCTCTACAGGCTTTCATCCTCGGCTCAACATATGTCCTGTATTGTTTATATAGCGCTTCATGATCTAAATGATGTAGATAACACTTTATCACTAGCATTGGCTTGCCACATTGGCAGGGTACTGTCCAATATTTGTGGTCAAGCTGTCCATATCTGTACCTACAGGCAGTATCTGTCATGTCTATGGTACTTGTAGTGAGCTGCTCAGCATCCATGTTCTACAAGTCAGTAAGGCTGAGCAACTGGATGCCAGAGATGCCAGCTGTAAGTTGCTCTGTACCTATGGAAACCATGGAGTGTTTCACCCCGATGTATGTAGATCCTGTACTAGTAACTTCCTATGTTCCTATGTAGATCCTGTACTAGTAACTTCCTATGTTCCTATGTAGATCCTGTGCTAGTAACTTCCTATGTTCCTATGTAGATCCTGTACTAGACTGCTATGAATACCAGCATGGGCAGATGTCTGCATCTGATGTAGTACACTAGTGGTGCTTAAAGAACACTTCCCCTTTAACAGCCTGCCTTATGCCTTATGTTTTAACCAATCATATTTCCTTGTCCAATCTCATTTCCAGACACAGACTTTACTTAGGAATGCTTTCCTGTACTGCTCCCTTTTTTGCATGTTTGCCTCTGTTCTTGTCTTTGCCCTATCTGCAGCTATTGCTGGATGATTGTGTCAGACCTCTATGTGCCACATGTGCTCTTCTAGTAGACTGCAGTATGCATACGTAAGTGAGAAAAACATGCACAACATACTTGCCATACATAGTAATAATATACTTCTCCGATAATTTAATATGGTTAGATCATACTTATGTCTCCTATGTCCCTTATGTGTGTTTGCTATTCTATCTATCTACATGGTGATTCCTGTTGTCCCTGCATTTTGTTCGAACAAACCTCCAACAAGGAGTTTAGCTGTGCCTCGCTCACTTCAGTGTAGTCGGACGCATCTGCCCCTTCTTCCTTAGTACTGGACTCTCATGTGGTTCTATTCCTTGAGGTACATCATCCACAGAACTACATATCTTAAGTCTTTGATTATCTGTGGAAAGCTATCTACAAACAAAATCCCTTTCTTATTCTGCAACAGGAAATATTCAGTTTATCCATGCTCTTGCATTTGCTTTGAAGGGATGGCATGCAGCCTTATGCTGTAGGATATGCTGGGTGTATTTTTTTATTTTACTACACAGTGGACTTCTACTTCTTATACATCTGTCCATCTGGACAGACTTTGGTGTTACTGCCATATAATAGTTGGATGGAATTAATCCTATCAACTGTCAAGATTCTTGCAGAATGTCCAGACTTTTCTGCAAGGATTGGATCTTTTCCTCATAACATTTGTGTTTTTTTTTTTTGGCAAGTCATAGAGGATTGATGTCACAAGAAATAACATACATTTCAGTTTCTGACTTCATATCCTGCTGAAAATGCATACCAATACAAATCTTGATATTCTGGCTACTTTCTAAATTTATAGGAACAATATTTAAACATGTCCCTATTTTGTACCATTGTCCACCCATTATTTTAGGCTTTCTCCAGTTTTCTTGTGTTTGTTTACATTGTGACTATAATTTTCTAGCGCGGCTGTCTCTGCTGTTAAAATTCAACTGTGCAGTTTTCCTTAGGGATAGTTGAGATGTGCCAGGTTTCTCATCAGTGTTTAACACTGTAGTAATTGTGCTTTTCAGCCATACCACTCTATGGTGAAGCGGTGCTGTGGCCTTCTGGTTTTGGCATTGTAGCTAAATGGGAAATATTGTGCGACCCAAATACTGCAACCTATAAAAAAAGGACTGAGTCAGGGCTATTTTGCCTTGTGGTCTAATTTTCAAGG
>NC_056725.1:1152353336-1152385836 GCF_019279795.1 Protopterus annectens | reverse complement strand
AAGGACAGGGGAGAAAAGTTCTATATTGGCATGATGTGGTTACAGTTAAATAACGTTATTACAAAACCTATTACAGAAGAACATATTAGCTAATCATTCAACTTCAAATCATACAATCTGAACCTATACATATATAATGCAAATATTTGGAAGATACAACCAGATGAAAATGAGCATTGTCATTTGTTAAAGTATTCACAAGTTGCAATTTATAAAGATGGCATTCGACTCACTGAATGCACTCTTTGTAACAGAGATGACCAGATAATATAGCCTAGACAAAACTACATTTGTCTTTTATCTAAGAAATATATTTACCATGTTTGGAGAGAATGAATTACAAGTATTCTGGCTTGGAAGGAAAACAATTTTCCTCATTTCCACTTATTTCAAATCATTCACATGGGGTTACAAAGCTGTCTATTATTTATTTATTTTTTATTTATTTGTCTTTGTTGACCAGGAAAGTCCAATTAGGCAGAGAACATTTTCAGTGGAAGCCCATGAAGAAAAGCTTAATCATAGTACATTTATATTAACAAATTAATTCCAGACATTTCTCAGGAAAAAAAAATAGTTACACTTCTCAGAAAAAAAATGAATACTTACAAGACAGATATATACAGCAAAGTATTTACAGCAATATGTACAAGTCTATACAGTTCTGGTAGCTATAAAGTATTGCAGAAAGTAAATAGATTAATACAGTAGAAGGGAAAACACTTATAAAGAAGTTTAGTGTTCTTAGATTTCAGTACAAAAAGTTTGTAAAGAGTTCAAGAGATATAATGAAGATTATAGTTGAGAAGTAAGTGACAAAATTGTATAATATTTATTGATTCAGTTGCAGGAAGGAAGGTTGCTACGGGAGTATTGATTCGAATACAGGGTGGGGAAAAGTTAGCGATTGGTAATAACACGTTTTTGCTTTCACTAGTGGTCTCAATCTGATGATAGATTGTTACTATTCTAACGAACAAACAAATGAGTTTTGCAAATTCTGTACAAATATATTTAATGACCAACAAAGTAATCACAATTGCATACTTTGTTACTTGTTAAATATATTTCTACAGCATTTGCTGAACTTATTTTTTGTTTATTAGACTGTTTGTTGTACAAGATTTTGCTTCACCATTGTGCTGGTCCTATTTTGCTACTAGGCTAATGGCCCAGGGGGCCTTTCTAAGCCTAGCCAAGTTTTCCAAAAATAATGATGATGATGTCCTGTATCCAAACATGACATTGACTGCCTGGCATTTATAACCTACCCCTGTCTTCTTGTATGCCTCACCTATCCTTACAAACCTAATCTCTACTCTAAAATCCAAACTAGACCCCTGTTAAAACAAAGTAGCTACATTTGCTTCCATCACTGCACAATGAACCCATCACTGCCAAGCCATAAAATAGCTAAACTGGTTAGAGCTTAACAACTACCTAATATACTGACTGCTAGTTATGACATTCAAACTGATATATTATCCTGAAAATGGTGTGCATTAAAATATACTATTGCCCAACACCCCCATAAGAGATCACTTTTATGGTGACAAATTTCTACTAAGAATTAGTAAAGCAAGTAATTTATTGGGAGACTCATTGTACTCCATCTCCAAACTCTGCAATGGCATCCCTACATCGGTAAAAATGACTAACAAACTCCCAAGTTGTAAAATTCACCTCAAACAATACATTACCCAATCCTGGTCATGCTCATGTTTATCACCCCTATCAGACAAATCATAGAGTACAATGCTGCCTTCGAGCAAGAGGGCTGGAAGCAAATAGGATGAGTTCAGGGTTTTTCTTACTTGGTCTGTAAGGTACTGTTTGGCACTGTAAATGAAGCCAAATTTATGGTGAGTTTTTTTTTAATTGTTTCAAGAATATGTAGATCATAGACTTTCCACTTAGCCAAACATTTCACTCATGCTGTGCTGTGCTGATGATGTCATAAAAAGACTGAAACATCCATGTCCATAGTTAGTGGGGTTTGGCTTTATTGGCCTGAATTTGCCCATAAATAGACTTAAAAAAAGTCATGGACATTCAGTATTGCCATATAGCTGAAACACCTGATGTCCTTAAAGGGTCACTTGCATATATACCATGTTGCCTCTAATACAAGAGGTTTAAGGAATCATACAGTGGAAAGTTTAGCCTTTCTAGATTTTTCTTTTGTTTTTTACTGATTGGCTTGTCTGTGTGACCTTTTTACTCATTGTTTTAGTTTAAAGCTATAATAAAGGAATTTTTCCAGAGGAAAGACTGTATTTTTCATATATAGATTTATTTATCAATAAAGAGACTGCAAAAGAAATTGCATCTGCATCCATTTTTAAGTTGTCCAAGTGGAGCTAGTTAGCAGCTAGAGTTGTTGATTTTAGCTGTTATAAGAGTTTTTAATGGTAGAATTAGGTACTTGGCCATAGTCAAATAGTTGAGGATTTTTAGCAGAGGTTGTAGGCACCGAGAGGGTATTGGAGGCATCAATGTTTGGAAGAGACATTGTGTGTATAAAATAGTTGTTAAACTGTTTGAGAATTGAATCAGAGGTAACGCTGAATGTAAGGAGGGGGTGATAGTTTGACCTGGATTTAAAACTTTGTTTATGGATAGCCAGAAGAGTTTTTTTATGTTTGTTTTGGAAAATGTTATAAAAGATTTGCTTGTCACATTTTATTTGATATTTTGTGCTATTCCTTAGGTGCCAGAAAAGTTGAACTGCAGTGTGTTAAGATCCACCTCAAGTTGACAAGCTTGTCATTTATCATCATTTTACCAAGAATGTACCCAAGCTGTATGCATTGCACATTACATAAATGAAATGTTTGTTTTGGATACTGTGTACTTTTCTCCTTACAAGACCATTACATGAATACACAGTTTAACACTTCCTTTCAGCTCTTTTAATACAGGCTTTATGAAAAGACTTATTTTTCCTACATTAATATGCTCTTGCTACACGCTTATTTCTGCCAGAGATGTAGCATTTTTTTCTTGTTTAAATTTATATTGAAAAGTTCTGTACATTTACCAAGACACCTACAATATGCATTAGCTTTTCTCTATTGAATGACAAATGTATAAAGAATTACAACCAACTTCATAGCACTAATTTAGAAAAAGTATAACATGAAGAATAAATCCAAGCCTTGGAAAGCAAGACATGGCTGACATATTGGACCATTAAGTAACTCCTCCTTTAAAATAACAACAAACAACACAGGAAACCCAACAAGTAAGTGAGAAATGCATAACATAATCACAATAAAGCAAAATAAAACCTCCATAGTCTTCAAACATTATAAAAGATTCAAACTTATTAAATTGCATACACATTCCAATTTTTGACATAACAACAAAAGAATCAATCAACAAAAAATTAATAAAACAATATAAGCTGCTAAAATATCTTACAAGAAAAAAATATAAAATTTTATATCAGAAGCATGTAAGTAGTAAACCTCTTCAGAAAGCTAGATAGTACAGAAAGTATATTAAGGAAAATGTCAGTTTATTTCAAAAAGGTCTATTTTAAAATGATCAAAACAGCACAACAATACTGCTACATCAAACCACATGGTTAGGCACAACATATGTAATATAAACCATTCAAAAATATATGTTTATAGAATAAATATAAATAAGCAAATGCTGAAAGCCATGTAATACAGCAGCAAACAAAAAATAACAAAAGCTTATACGGAACTGTAAAACATTTTTGTAAGCAAAAATTATTTGTTTAAAAGTATATGAAACTGTTTGAAGAACTCTTCAGGCATACTTAACACTCTCTTTAAATGCCTCACAGCTGAGCAAAATGAATATAGCAGTAAAAGTACATTATGGCTTATTATTCTTAAAATAATCAAGCATTTATTTACTGTATTAATATAAGAAATAAAGAAAATTCTACTCTTAAAAGGTAATACTTGATTACATTTACCTGTCTTCATCTCTTTATTCATATTATTAAATGTTTATTAAAATATAATAATATATGTATATCACATCTACCATATAAAGAAAGTAAATGTTATTTCTCAAATATATACTTAAACATGAGTAAGTCAAAAATGTCATTAATAAACAAAATTGACAATATGAAAATAGAACACATACAATACAGTTTTATAAGATGATTAAGGTTCTTCTGAATGCTGCTTGTTAGGTGGCAACTGAACACCTAGGAATGCAATGACACTCATAAGTGTTTGGCTTCATAACTTAAAATGTATAGAGATGTGGTTATCACTCAACAAACCACAATATTCCATGCCTCAACAGTAAAATAATTCATACATTTGGGGACACATAGTTCAGAATTGTATTCATGTACTCTGTTGTAAGCTACCACCCACTGCATAAGCAGCACATATCACACATTTTTGATTGCTGCTTCCATTGCTAAACTATACTTGAGTAATTTTCAAACATCAGGTTATTTTGATAATAACATTCTTTATATGTGCTCACAGTTTATTTCACATCTCTCTCAACATCTGCTTTTGGGCTATTTTCCCAAGCTCAGCCACATACTCAGTTATTTAGTAAGCTTTCTAGCATGAGACTCACATTTCTGTTACTCTAACATTTTTACATATTTGGTACTGTAATGGTTTTGTAATAAACTCAGCAGTTGTTATGAAAGGTAAGAATATATACATGGTGAGAAACATAGAAAAAATAGTAAATAGAAATACTTGGAGCATTCACAATACTTATGTACAGAGCTAAATTCTGGAAACATACTATTGTCTATGCTAGAAACTTACTGCTGGAAATGCTGGAAACATATTATTGTCTATGCTAGATACATGCTGTTGTTTATGTTTAGAGGTGGGTAAGTCTGACTCATGCATGATTCAGCACGGTTCAGAGAGATGAAGAGAGTAGGAGTTCATTTAATGTATCAATGTTTGTGGGTAGGAGCAATAATTGACACTGAGTAGACTTTGGAAGCTGAAGCTGAATAGTAGTATTAGATTAGTAGTGCAAAAAATGGGGTTAGCCAGGATGGTTACAAGGGCAAAGCCACATGTCTATTAAATGTGATTTTAGTAGGATTTTAAACTGTACCATAGAGTTACTATTGGTTATAGTAGTTGGAAGATTCTTCCAAGTTTTAGAAGTATAATAGGAGAAGGGTGATTCCTCAGCTGAGTTATTGGCTTTTGTGACATTTAGGAGGAGTTTGCTATTTGACCGAAGGGATCTAGGGGAGGTGTATTGTGTTATAAGATTCTGGAGAGCTGGGGTATTATCTGGTTTGTATAGAAGCTTAAAGGGAAATGTTTGTTGGTTGAAGTAAAGTAGCTGGGGAAGTTCTAACCAGTTAAATTGTTCATGTGATATGCAGTGGTGAGTTTTATATGGGGCATCTGTTGCAAATTTGGCTATTTTATTGTAAAAAGTATTTAATTTGGAAAGGTCAGCTTTAAGTAGGTTGTTTAGTACAGGGAAGCATATAGGAGGATTGAGAGGAGGTGTGTATGGGCAATAGTAGCTTTAGAACTGACAGTTAAAAATGACTTATTCCTATATAGTAGACCTAGTTTTTTATGGACTTTTTTATGACTTGAGTGATGTGGATGTCAAATTTTAGGTTATTGTCGATTTCAACTCCTAACAAATTAGTATGAGTGGTTGGGAGCATGGTAGTTTGGTTTCTGGAATGGACCATAAAGGACTGGAGGAGAGTAGGAGTTCTGGTTGGGTAGAAGAGAGGTAGTTTAGTTTTGTTGGGGTTTACTATAAGTTGGGAATCAATGAGCCAATTTTCCACAGACAGAAAGGAATCTTGAGTTATGGTATGCAGGTCTTGCAGGGAGGATGCTGAACATATTAGAGTTGAGTCATCTGCTTATTGTATTACTAATGCATGAAGTGTGGCAGTATGAAGGGAGAAATAAAGTTGTTGAAGTGCTGCAAAATTATTTGATACCAAGTATGGATATCATTACAATTGGTGAGTTTAACTGTGATGTTGAAGGCAAGGAAAAAGAAAATTTTGAGTGATTATGATTTGTAGAAGTATAAATAGATTATAGCTAGTACATATCAAAATAGATGTTTAGTGAGAATATATTTACAGGAAAGTGAGTCTGGGAAAATATTTAGTAGATGGGAGGGGAGACCATGTGCTATGTGTGCTCAGATTGAGGATGTTTGTAAAAGTATAAAGATAAGATGGAGTATTAAGAAGTATTTTAGCTTATTAAGTATTATAACAAAAGTACAGAATATGTTAGGAGCAGAGGGATATGAAGCCCTTCTATGAAAATTGAACAGAATGGTGCAAATGTTATAAAGAGAAATATAAGAAAATTTTAAAAGAAACCAATGGTTAATAGCATATAATTGGATAAAAATATACAGGGGAAAGCTAAAAACATTTAAAAGGACTGTGGAAGACAAATGGTTGAAATTGTTTTAGTAAAGAAATGCATTTTACGTTAAAAATATAAAACAAAGAGATTTGCTGGCAAGGTAATAGGTATACAGTAATAAGAATAGACGAAGAAGATACTGTGTGAAGAGTGGATGGCTTAGATAATAAATTTTATAATGGAAAAGGATGAGAGAATGAGTTTTATGATGGTACTGAATTAATGGTTAAATGAAATTTTAAAAGATAGGAATGTGCATTGGATTATAAAATCTTTATAGAAGGTTGAAGAGAGGTATAAGTTAAGAAACAGGGGACTGGTAAGTTATGTAATACAGATTAAAATAGTTATGAAGATAGATCTGAGTTCATTCTAGACAATATTTTGAAAAAGAGGGTATATGAAATTAAGGGAAGACTTACATAATGTATTAGTACGTGTGAAGGAATTTGTAGATCATGTTCATAAAAGGATGAATGATACAATAATGATTGTGCTTGTATAATGGAAGCCTTTTCTAATATTTATTTATCTCAGTTGATAATGCTGATATGCAAGAGACTAAGAATCAACTTATCATAAAAGGATGAATGATACAATAATGATTGCATCTATATAATGGAACCATTTTCTAATATTTATTTTGCTCAGTTGATAATGCTGATATGCAGAAGGCTAAGAAACAACTTTTATATTGATATTTCTAAAAATATGGGGGTAGGAGCAACAGTAAATGGATAGCTAGTTGAGGGTGTGAAATGAGTACTAGAGTGCAACAATGTTGTCTGATGAGTGGGGTATCTTCTAATGAGCAATAAATACAGTTATTTTACAGGACTACTGAGAAGCAGGTAAAGCTACAGTATGTAAAACAATAAAGCTGAAGTATTGTCAATCTTATACTATGCATATGATTTGTAATAATAGGCTGTGGGTGAAAACTGTGTTACGGGTTATAGAGATGCATCCAAAATTGGCTGTTTTTGTTTTAACTAAACAAAAATGTAAATGGTCTAGTGATTCTGTAAAGCCAGGGTTTATATTTCACCAGAAGTGGGATTTCTGTATTGGGGTTTATTATGGTAGTAAAGAGGTAATAAACACACACTGGAAAACAGTTACATAAATGTTAAAAGACAGTGGATATTCATGAAGTACGTTTAAGTTATCAGTTTGGAAAAAGGTATAGGTGATTCATTCAATATTACAGAAGGTATTAACATTTGTGGGGATAGTTATGTTCCCACTAAATAAAAAATGAGTTGTTGGTGATAATTTTAGTATAATATGGAGATCTAAACTTAGTCTGATTAAAAAGGAGTATTGCATGTAGGAAGAGAGAAAGAGACACTGGACTCAGCTAGATAAGATAGTATGTTTAAAATAATTGTAAATGCATAGGATATGAAGAATGTTAAACACGAAAACTAAGCTATGCTAGAAGGTTTGTTAAGGACAAAATATGAAGAATTTTGTAGAGAAATAACATGAAAATGAACATTAGATAGGGGGTTTGTTAGGGATAAAATATGAACAGTTCTGGAGTATGGCAGGATCTCATGAAATGCAAACATTGTTACAAGGTAAGTTTTAGGAAAACTAGACAAAATACTATTGGGGAAAATAGATATTGAAGATACTTCAACTTTAAGCTAGAAATGGCATTTAAAGATTATAGAAAAAACTACCGGCTCTTGATAGATTGTCAGAAGAAATAAAGATGGCCATTAACAGAACAAAGGAGAGACTTATTAAGGTCTGAGAGTGTAAGGATTATATGTGGAAGACTTTACTATTAAATACATTTTCAGCTGTAGCTTTGGTGCTGCCAAAACAAAGAGGAAAATAAATGCTATATTTAGAGGACAGAAAACAATGGACCATTTAATCCTGTGTGGGATGGCAACATGTTCTTGGAATCTTTCAAAAATTTATGCCAGAACAAGGCCATCAGAAATGTTGATAAATATGACTCTGTATTGATGTTAAGATGTAAGAGAAAAAGAAAAACTGGATAAATTAGATGCAGTCATTTTTTGAAGCATGGGTTTGGGAAAGTAAGGCATGAGGAGTTGCTGTAAAATAGTATAATTGGAAATGGCAAGCATTACACAAGAAATAAAATTTTGGTTATTGAATAAAAGATGGGGATATAAAAAGGAAAATAAATACAAGGAATACAAAAATGGAATATATGATTTTTCTTGTAATATAAATACTTGTGTATATAATTATACATGTATATAGTTGTAAATATTGGAAAGCAAAATATATTTTTAAGAAGAAGGCTTGCGTATTCTTTTTGAAAAGTGTTGTGGGATCTTTTCTATCCAGCAGCCACCACCAACTCAGGTAGATAAGACTTCAGTTTAATGTCTCATCTGAAAGATGACAAACTCAGGAGTTCAAGGCCCTCATTATGCTGCACTGTAGTGCTATCCATAATGGAAAATGAATCTAAGCACTTGCTTTGGGAATACAGCCCATAACCATCTTGTTTTCCAACATCAATGACAAGTGGCACTGACTGATTATAATTTTATAGGTAACACTAGATGAGACTGGGTGCTGGTGCATACACTGCAAGACTACAGTACTTAAGGAAATAAATTAAGCCTGTTTACTGGAATAGTACAACTGAAACTCAAATACTTTGGCCATATAATGCAAAGACAAAATTCAATAGAAAAAACACTAATGCTGGGGCAGTTCGATGGCGAAAAAAAGACGAGAGTAGCAGAGGCTATGGAGGATGAGCAGCATTACTAGTGAATACGAGTGTGCATGAGCTTAAAGATGCATTTCTTGATGGATAGGCCTGGTGTGTTAAAATCCCAGAGGACATGAAAAGTCTGATTTGACTAAGTGATTAAACAGTAACAAAAAGTAAATGAGACCTGGTTCAAGGCTCCAGAGAGCACCCCTGCAATACCAGGCTACAACTCATACCACACTTTTTGGCCACCAAACCAGGATCAAAACACTAAAGGAGGTGGAGTATCCATAGTCACCAAGGATATTCATACCTCCAGGCTAGTTGCCCAACACAATGCATCTGAGATACTACAGGTGCAACTAACACTAGGTAAGACTGCAATCCAAATTGTAGCTTGCTACAGATCCCCCCACAATGCCCCAAGATTCTCACTACACTTTTCTAAACATACTGGAAAATATTAAGATACAACCAAACACCTTAATACTGGGTGATTTCAACTACCCTGCCATTAATTGTGAAAACTACTTGGGTACCAACACCTTGGCCCAACAGTTCTTGGAATTCATAAATTCCAACACCCTGGATCAGCTAATCCATAGTCACACCAGGGGCTCAAATATCTTTCACCTATTCATTACCAACATGGGAGATCAATGTTCCACACCAGTGGTCACACCCTCGTTGGTCAGGTCTGATCATAAGCTAATCACTCTTGATGTCCATATCCCACCCTTACACCCCAGTAGGGAAACATCCATAAAAAACTTCTCCAAAGCCAGGTTCATGCTACTCAAGTGAAAAGTAGCAAATGTCATGACACCCATGCAGTTAGAAACTGAAAGTTTGACTGCTAAATCCTACACTAAGGCACTGTACGAGCACATCCACTCATGCATAAATTGTGCCATTCCAAATAGAACCAAGGTGCTCTCCTCCAAAAAAAGGAAGCCAATCTGGTGGTCCCCTGCCATAAACAATCTATACAACAGACAAAAGAAACTGTTGCAGAAAAGAGGAAAATCCCAGGATACAAAAAACTCCCTTACCAGCCTCAGTAAGAAGCTGAGATCCTTCATAAAATCCTCCAAAGCTAGTTATGAAAACAAAATTGCCAAAGATTCTAAGGATAACCACAAGGCATTCTATAGTTATGTCAGGAATCCAAATGGAAATGCTCAGATCTGCTCTGCACCACAACAGAATGGCATTAAATATAGTGAGCCCAAGGATATTGCCAATATCCTGGCAGATCGATTCAGTACCAACTTCACCTCCCTCTCACCCCCTAAAGGGCCCATCTCAATACTAAAAGATTGCCAAATTCTGGTAATCACGGCCACACAGGTAAAAAATTGCACTCTCCAAAGCTAAGAATACAGCATCCATGGGACCAGACGACATCCTAGGCTGTGTACTACATGAACTACAAAATGAACCGGCACCCCACCTAAGTGTCATGTTTAATCATAGCCTCACCTCAGGCTTTGTGCCCAATGAGTGGTGCACAGCTACAGTTATCCCACTCTACAAGGGGGGAATCCACCTTGGATCCCAGCAACTATCGTCCCATCAGTCTGATGACCCTGATCTGCAAAGCCATGGAACACATTATCATGGAACTTATAAACAAAAACATTGGCAACCTTCAAACACTGGACCCCACCCAGTTTGGTTTTGTGAAGGGCTGATCTTGTCTTCTCAACCTGATTGACTTCTTCAAATCAGTCTCCAGAGCCGTGGATGAGGGTAAGGAGGTCCACACAGCCTATATGGACCTCGCCAAGGCCTTTGACACCATCCCCCACTCTGGAATAATAGATAAACTTACTAAGCTGGGCATTAATCCCTGCGTCACTCGATGGGTTGCCAACTGGCTTACTGACAGAACCCACACTGTAAAAGTAGCCGACTCCAAATCCAGCTCGAGACAAGTGACCAGTGGAGGACCTCAGGGTTCATTCCTGGGACCACTCTTGTATGGTATCTACTGTCTACTTCTCCAAAGTATAGGCCAACACTAAGGGACTCTGGCTAACAAAGTCCGCAAATGACTGCAAACTGGGAGCCATTATCGAATCCCCAAATGATGTGGATACTCTACAAAAGGGCTTTACAGAGACAGATGCTTGGTGCCGGATCCATGGGCTCAAGCTCAGTGCCAAGAAATGTATAGTTATACCCTTTGGGAAAAACATGTACCCGTGAATTACCACCGAAAGTGTGATAAGGGACTTAGGGACACAGGTGGACTGTGGTCTCACCTTTGATAACCACATCACCGCAACAGTCAGGAAATCCTTCTATGTGGCACACCTCATCACTAAGAGCTTTTCATCCAGAAAAAAGGAAGTCAATGTCCCACTGTACTCATCCCTCATTAGACCCATTATGGAGTACAAAGGCCCATTTGGTATGTACCTCACAAGACATCTGCAACAGTTGGAAAGGCTGCAGAAATACCTCACTAAAAGAATCACAGGCCTAAAGCAGATGCCCTATGCTAACCATCTAAACAAACTCCAGCTATACTCTGTTGTATATCATCTACTCAGAGGCGATCTCTGCTAACATACAAGGCCATATCAAACCCAGAGCTGTTGGACATGCTACACTTAAAGAAATCCCAATCCCTCAGAGCCACATGCTCCAGGGATCTAAACCTGGTCATCACAATGAACAAAACATGCTGGAGGCATAGGTTCCTGTCCCAGAGACTCCCCATAATTTGGAATAGACTGCCCATACATGTCAAGCAAAGTGCCTCTTTCGCTCTCTTCAAAAGGAACCTTGACAATTGGATGGGAGAAAGGAAATTCACCCTGGGGATCACACCAGTCACCCTGTTAGACAGGGGACCAGGAAAGTAAATATTCTGGGAAGAAATAGCTGGGGAACTGATATGGCTAGGCTTGTATAGGTCCTAGAGCTGATAGCTTAGGACCAACCTATGAACCTATGAACCTATGAACATTACAAATAGTTACAGCTGTGAGTCAAAGAGACATGCATGAGATACCTTCAAAGTGAAAATTCTCAGCTCCTTGTACAGACTCTTATTGCACTGATTCCCCCGTACATTACCAGACAGCAGTTCAGTAAATGTCAACACTCCTTCTCAAGTCTTCTTTAAGTAATTCAAGGATCACTCCCAAGACTGGAAGGTCACCTAAAATTCTTAAAAATGAAGCAATTAATTAAAACATTTTGAAACGTTATACTAAAAAAAAGCCACAAATTAGCAACTTATAATTTTGTTGGTTTATGGATTTGTAGACTTGTTTACCGATTTGGAAACAAAATAAGTTAGTACAAAAGCAGTTTTACTTAGCTTTGAAAGCACGCACAGTTTAAAAACATTCTGGCAAATAAAACATTACAATTCTGAACATTTAGAACAGTGCATGCACAGCTAATGACTATCATATTGCTTAGTGTGATTTAGATAGATGCAATCTCCACAGCTGTAGCTGAATTATCCATCCGTAAGCAATACTTACAGTCATAGACAAATGTTGAATGTTTTCTATGATTTTTGTAAAGAAAAACATTGATATATTGAACAAAGCCTGCATAAACCTTTACTATTATGTCATCCCACTAATTAATGTCTTCTCTTTCAAGAGATATCCCCTAACTACTTCCTTCTTTCTTCTGACAACTAAGTTGTTCCCAACCTAGTTCAGCAATTTGATTTCTTTTCATATATCTCTTACTTTTCTCACTAGACTACTGTTAGGCAGGGGTGGGGGGGGTTCAAAGAAGTTACTGAGATCTGTACATAGACTCAATTATAGAAATGGGCTATGTTGGACTGATGAAATCTCTGTCATGTAATTTCATGGAGTTTTGTTGACACATAATTTATTGCTACAATATATTGCTACTATATGCAAAAATCTGCCAAGAACCCCATGATATCATTCTAAAAGTTTGGCTCAATAGATGATCTGGAAGATGAAAAAATACAACAGTAAATAATATAGCAGAGTCTTATATCAAAGAATAACTTAACCTCAGGCTTTCACATGGCCATCAATAGGATCAATTGGTTATTGGAGAATGACTGAAGGAAATTGTAACATTATCACTTACATTATATTCACTAATAAAGTATAGGATGGGATTAGGTTCATAGGTTCATAGGTTCATACTAGGCTATCTGACCTAGGGCATTTATAAGCCTAGCCAGAGTTGTGTGGCTTTCACCACCCCTTAAGTTGAAGAATACTATACCCATTAGTTTGCCGTGCCTCTGTCCAGCAGTGATACAGAGATGATCCCCGGGGTAAACCTACGATCTCCCATCCACTGGTCAAGATTCCTCTTGAACAGAGCCAGCGAGGTGCTCTGTCTCACATGGACCGGGATTCTGTTCCACAGCATAGGGAGTCTCTGGGTGATGAATCTGTCCCTCCAGCACATCCTATTTATATCCGTGTTGAGGTTTAAGTCTCTTGCTCTTGTGGCTCTGGTGGATTTCGATTTTTTGAGGTGGAGCATGTCCATTAATTCCGGGTTGGACATGGCCTTGTATGTCAGGCACAGGTCACCTCTGAGCAGATGGTATGCGACTGAATAGAGCTGGAGTTTCTTCAGTCGGTCAGCATATGGCATATTTTTGAGCCCCTTTATCCTTTTGGTGAGGAACTTTTGGGGTCTTTCCAATTGCTGCAGGTGTCGGGTAAGATACATTCCGAATGGGGCATTGTACTCAATCATTGGTCTGATAAGTGAAGAGTACAGGGGAACAATGACCTCCCTTGATCTGGATGTGAATCCCTTCATGATCAGGTGGGCAATGTAGAAGGTCCTCCTAACCACTTTGGCAATGTGAGTGTCAAAAGAAAGGTTACTGTCAACTTGGGTCCCCAGGTCCCTGATAACTTCTTCTGTGCTTAATGGATTGCCACCTATGTGGTAACTTGGGGTTACCTTGTTTTTACCAAAGGGTATGACTATACATTTTTTGGCATTTAGCTTAAGGCCATGGCTCTGGCACCAGTTATCCATTTCTATGAGACCTCTCTGAAGGATATCTGTGTCTGATGGATTTTCAACTATGGCGCCCAGTTTGCAGTCATCTGCAAACTTTGTCATCCACAATCCTCCTATGTTTGCCTGCACTTCTGAAAAGTAGAAGCCGAACAAGAGAGGGCCCAGGACTGAGCCCTGTGGGACACCGCTTGTGACCAGCTTGGAGTCTGACATGGCACCAGCAACTCTAACCCTGTGGGTTCTGTCCTTGAGCCAGTTTGCAACATCTTGTGACATATGGGTTTACATTTAAGCTGTTGAGCTTTTCTATGATACCCGAGTGGGGTATTGTGTCGAAAGCTTTTGCAAGGTCAAGGTAGGCTGTGTGAACTGCTTTACACTCATCAATGGCCTTGGTGACTGTTTCAAAAAAGTCGACCAAGTTCAAGAGGCATGATCTGCCCTTGACAAGGCCGAATTGGGTAGGATCCAATGTCTGTAGGTCCCCTATGTCTTTATTTATGAGTTCCATTATGATCCTCTCCATAGCTTTGCAGACCAGGCTTGTTAAGCTTATGGGGCGGTAATTACCAGGGTCCGTAGAAGCACCGCCTTTGTGGAGTGGGACCACAGTTGCCGTACGCCACTCTTTGGGTATGTATCCTGTGGTAAGACTAAGATTAAACAGCAGCCTTATGTGTGGGTTTAGTTCCTCATTGAGTTCGTGTAGCACACAGCTGGGGACACCATCTGGTCCCATTGATGCTGTGTTTTTAGCTTTAGAGAGAGCAGCTCTCAACTGGGCATTTGAGATGATTGGGAGGCTACACTCTGCTGGGATAGATATTTCTCCTTTTGGGGGGGAGGGAGGGGAGAAATTTTCACTGAACCTGTCTGCCAGTATGTTTGCAATGTCTGTGGGTTCAGTGATTTTTGTATCATTTTGGACTAATTCTGAGCATATCTGGGAGTTTCCACCCAGATTTCTAACATAGCTAAAGAAGGCCTTATGATTGTCTTTTGAGTCCTTGGCGATTCTTGTCTTCCCTTTTAGGGATTTTGTTCTATCTTGTAGTAGCTTTCTCCTCTTGTTGTAAAGTTTGTTTATGGCTGGGGTCCACCAGATCAGGCGCTTGCCTTTGGTGGAAAGGGTCTTGATTTTATTTGGGATTGCTTGATCCATGCAATCCTGGAGGTGCTCATAGAAAGCATTTGTAAGGGATTCAGCAGCGTGGGTTGTGGTTTCCAATGGCTCAGAGGCCTTGAACCAGTCTTAAGAAGTGTGAAGTTGGCTTTTGAGAAGTTCTTCACTGTGGTCTTTTTTGTTGGGGGTGGGGGCGGGATGTGGATCTCCAGTGAGATTAGTTTATGGTCTGATCTCACCAATGAGGGATATACTTCCAGTGAGGAGCACTTTGTCCCCATGTTTGTGATGATCAGGTCTAGTATATTTTCACCTCTTGTGGGAATGGTGACAAGTTGTTCCATAGCATTTGAGTTTATGAACTCCAGGAACCTTTGGGCTAGGGTATTGGGGCTTGAGTAATGTTCCCAGTCTATGTTTGGGTAGTTGAAGTCACCCAATATGATGGTGTTTGGAGAGACATTCATACTCTCCAGTGTCTTCAGGAAGGCTGTGTGGGGTTCCTGAGTTTGAGAGGGTGGCCTGTAACATGCTACAAACTGTAGAGCAGTTTCGCCTATGGTTAATTGCACCTGAATGGTCTCTGATGCTTCGTGAGTTGCCACCAGCCTGGAGGTGTGGGTATCCTTGATGAATATGGATACACCTCCTCCTTTTGTGGTATGGTCCGGGTTTTGGGGCCGCAACACATGATATGAGGTAAAACCTGATAGTGCCGGGGTGCTCTCAGGAGCCTTGAACCAGGTTTCAGTCACAGCACAGACATCGATGTTCTCCATACTGAGGAGGGCTTCGAGGGCGTGCATCTTGAGATTTAGACTTCTGGCATTGAGCAGCATTACCCTTAGTTTTTTTCCATTATTGTTTTCTAGGGTGGTGGGTTTAGAATTTGAGCCTTGTCTAAAAAAGGCACTATGGGCATGGCAAGAGCCTTTGCCAATATCCGAAAACCCAGGGGTGACAGGTGCAAGCCGTCCCTTGCGAAGCAGCGTGGCTTGTCAAGCATGTCATTCCAGGCAGACAGACATTGGATCCACTTAGAATGACACCAGAAATTAAGCCAATTATTAAAACTGATCATTTTGTCTCTGTATTGTGGCATCATTCTTGGTGAAGGTAGGATACTGCTCAGGGTCAGGGTCATACCAGCCTGGGCTACATAATCTGAGAGCTCCTTTATGTCTCTTTTCATGTAGTCCAGGGAGGTACGTCTCAGGTCATTCACACCAGCATGGACAATGACTGAGTCATACTTGTACTTGCTGTGGAGTGACCTGAGTGCTTGTGTTATGTGGCGGATTCTAGCGCCTGACAGGCAGCTTACTGTGACCCTCTTCTTGTTCAGTCTGGTTAGTGGGACGTCAGTGTGTCTGACTAATGGAGTCACCTATGACAAGTGTGTCTGGCATTGTGTTTGGCCTTAAGGGCTGTGACTGATTTGCACACTGACTTTGTGATCTATGTGTTGCTTGTGTTATGTCATGAGGTGGCAGTTGTTTGGGTGTCTGCTTTGGAGGCCTCTGCTGTTTTGGTAGATTTTTGATCAGTGCCTCCGAGTATGTCTTTGTGTGTTTATGTGTTTGATTTGTAGTTGTGATAGTTCTATGTGAGACTGGGTTTATGGTGTGTGGTTACCTTTTCCTCCTGTCTGGTTTTGCCAGTCCTGAGTTGAGAGAGCTCAGCCTCCAGTTTGGCTATATAGTTGCATCTCTTGCATGTGTTTGTGTTTTGTGGGATGAGGAGAGGGTTGTCTGTGTACATGAGGCAATTGTAACATTGCCTCAATATTCCCAGATTCACCAGCTGAGCAGGAGAGGACGCTAGCAACTGACCCTTTGACATGCTAGAAGAAATGAAAAAGTTTGCTGTGTAACTGAATCAGAAAGGACCTATAGGGAAGTGGGTACTCAAGGGGGTTTTAAGCTAGTGAAGTACTTTGTCTAATACAGAAGTGCTTTACCTGACTAAAAAATGCTTTAGGAACAAGTGCTGAGCTTTACAGATAGAGAATAGACTGTTTAGATTACAAGTACAGCAGTTCTAAGGGAAAAAAAGAAGAGCAAACTTTACGGAGCCAGAAATAGTTTAACCTTGTTTAACCAGCGCTGCCCGATGCATTTGACTGCACTAATTATTGAGAGCCACTGCTTAAGAGACACATAGCTAATAAAATACAGATTAGGCATTGAACTGTACCTGCCATCTGCGCAAAAGACAGTATAATTAAAGAAAAGTGTAAATGTAACAGAAGAAGTAGTCTCAGGCTACTTCACAACTGGAGCAGAGCTACAATAAGGATGTACAGCACAAGGAAGGAAGGCTAACACCTCCTAGTCAATGCACATTCATGTGTGCAATGTTGTACATCACAGCTAGAACAGTGCTACAATGAAGATGCTCAGCACAAGGAAGGAAGGCTAACACAAACTACTCAATGCACATTCATTTGTGCAGTGTTGTACATCACAGATGGAGCAATGCTACAATGAAAATCTTCAGCACAAGGAAGGAAGGAAGGCTACCACCACCTAGTCAATGCACATTCATTTGTGCAATATTGTACGTCAGAGCTGGAGCAGTGCTACAATAAAGATATACAGCACAAGGAAGGCAAGGTAACACAACCTAGTAAAAGCACATTCATGTGTGCAATGTTGTACTTCAGAACCACAAATTGCACTCATCCAGACAAGGAATACAGCATAGCAGACATACAGATCACTGTGCATTGGACATACAAAGTGCCAACCATGTTTATTATATACACTGGGAAGAAAAGGAGAGGACAGCAAGCAAAGGGAAATACATGAGGCTAAACACAAAGTATAAAGGTGGAGGGAAGAAAGGGTAAGTTTATGCAAAGAAAAATACCCTTTTTCATAAATAGAAGACAAGAGAAAGTGTGAAAGGTATAGAAAGGAGCCTGTGGATGTAAAGAAGGAGAAGAACAGGTAACAGTAACAGAAAGGCAAACAAAATACAAAAAGTGATAAAAATATAAAAGGTTGGGGTGAGAGTTTATCTGCACAGACATAAAGATGGTGGACAACTGGCAATGGGAGAGCTAGGCAATGAACAATGATTTGGGAATAATACATAAAGGAGAGAAAACTCCACAATTTGGATAGAGTAGGGTCCTGGCGTGGTTGGATGTCAGGCTGCTTTAGAGGCTAATTGAGTGACTGGATGACAGGCAAGCCTAGAGGCAATGCACCCAGGTATCATTAATCTGAGTGGCCAATGTTATCCTTGGTGGCTTAATCATTTGGGCCTGATAGTCACATGGCTCTGAAAACCATGGCAGAAGATAGTCTGTTTTGCTGAAGCAGGTATCCATTTGCTTCTACGCCTAAGCAGCTACCTGCATCCACAGCTTGTGCTGGGAGACTAGATCAAATCCCTTCGGACCACTCTCAGAAAAGGAGTCCTTGCTTCCTAATAAGAAGTGACCACAGAGTGTACCAGTGACACCTCCATCATTACCCTGCTAACAGACAGCCCCACAAATGGATGATGCAATGCAGAAAATCATTACCTACATACTAGAAACACAACTACAGCAGTAAACTGAATTGGCATAGATAACATACAAACCTCCACTGCAAAGATAGCTGCTTGCATGTTCTGAAACATCCAGCCCTATTAAACATTTTAAACTCATACTTCCGTGTCACTTGAAAACAAAGCATGAGCTCCTAAGTATATATGTAAAACAGGTAAGATAACAGAATGCAGTATTTTGACAAATGTGTGTGCATGTGTTTGTGCGTGTGTGTGTGAATGTTTGTGTGCATGTATGTATGTGTGTGTGTGTGTGTGTGTGTGTGTGTGTGTGTGTGTGAGTGTATTTTTGTACACACACACACACACACATATATATATATATATATATATATATATATATATATATATATATATATATATCATGGAAACACTTTATAACCTCGAATTACTGAAATATCGAATTTCAGTATTTCGAGACTATAAAGCCGAATATTAAAAATAGCGAAAGGTCATAATCGCGAACTCGAATATATATCGAATTCGCGGTTATGACCTTACGCTGAGTAATGTCCGGGATTGTGTTTTGATGGTGCGCGGTGCCGTGCGTGGATATAGGTGTTATGTCAGGTAAGTGTTTTCTAAGGGTTTTGAGTGGGAGTTAGAGTGTTTGTGAGTGTGCTGATGTGTTTGATGTGTGTGTGAGGGGTTGGAGAATGTGCGTGTGTGAGTTTTCTTTTGTTTTGTGTTTGTGCGATCTCGGAGTTAGTATATATAAGTAGGGGGGTGCAGGGGGGCTTGCCCCCTGCTTATGTGTGTATGAGTTGTGTATGTGTGTAGTTTTGTTTGTTTATGTTGTGATGTGGGTGTTGTGGTGTATGTGTGGTATAGTGTGTGCGGTGTTTTCTGTGTTGTGAATTTCGCGATTTTTTTTTTGTGTCGGTGTTTTGTGGATTCGGTTTTATAGTCTTGAGATACTGAAATTCGATATTTCAGTATTTCGAGGTAATAAAGTGAATCCGTATATCAAACATATCTATATATATATATATAGAGAGAGAGATATATTTGTATGTATTGATGTATGGATGTAAGGCAGCTGATCGAACAACCGTCTATGCAACATTCAGAATATTGATATTATTACATCGAAACAGCAAACCTTGTCACATACTGCTCAGTCTCCTGAGATTACCCCAGAGCAGAGTAAACCAAATGCAAGTGTTTTGGCAGGGGAGCAAGACCTCCTGGGGCCGATCTCCCAACTCTGTAATTGCATACTCCACGGGGAAAAGGAATATATATATATATATATATATATATATATATATATATATATATATATAAATATGTGTGTGTAAAATAGCATGTTAGACATTCTTTTAGTCAACACAGGAATGGCTGGCAAAGTTTGACCAACTCACGTTTTGTTAATTTTGAGATTGATGTGAGACAGCTACTTGCCCACCCTGCAGGAATCATGGTAGTGCCTATGCCAGAGGCTGAGTCAAGTTTTAATGGGAAAAGTTAAATATTGCAAATGTCAACAATGTTTTTTGTCCACATTTACAAATATACTTGGATACATGGATAGATACACACACACACACACACACACACACACACACACACACACACACACACACACACACACACACACACACACACATCTGTATAAAATATTGCACATACATTTGTGGCTGTCTCTCCCTACCCCACACATTTATCTGTTGAAGCATGTTAGAAGCAGCACCCCTTGAGATCACTGCTTATCAAAACAGGTGATGACAGTGACATCACTTACCATCCTGGCAAGCTAGCCCTTTTGCAAGGGCCCATCATATTGCTCTTGCAGGTAGTCCTAAAACTTTCTCTACTGGAAGTACAAGAAATTCCATCTCTCCCTGGTACATCAAGCTGGAGCTCCTCTGCATTCCACAGTGCAAAAATAGCCACGGCCACTAATTCAGGTCCGTCATAGGGCAAAACTACACACAGACGCACATTTGTAGATCATATGCTAAGGAATATAACATTGTATTGTGGTGCTATGTATCTTTCTAGTGCTACACTTCAGGGCTATGAATGGCTATTATACATCACCATAGTAATACAGATGTATACATGACTATACTGGTCACATGCTTTGTAGTCATCAGGACATGCACAACTACTGCCAGCTTGTCTGGGTAGCATAATACATTATGGCAATTATTTGGAAACAAAATGACTAAATATCCTTATTTGTGTAACCAGCAGACTAACAGGCCCTTGTTAATATGATATAAAGTATCAGATTGTGTGCAGCACTGCTCATTATTATATGACTGGCAAATGGAAGGATTTCAGGAAAGATTCAGTAGAATTGCAGGTTTACAGAAATAAGGAATGATTTACAGAGTTAAGGAGGTAGTACTGACAGGTAAAGTGCCTCACAAGAACAACAGACTCTAAGGAATTTGTTGTGATGTACATGTAAAGGGGACCCTAGGACATCAACATAGCACTGCAACATCTGCTTGGAGTTTTTGGGGGAAGTAGAACCATAAACAATGGAAACCTACTGAAGGACATGCCACATGGGAAATGGAGTTCCAGTGCTACATGCTGAGACAAGGCTATAGTGTAGAAATTGGGGAAAGCCTGTGCATACCATTAAATGCTGCTGATAAACAGACAAATAAAGTGATGGGAAAGATGTGGCCATGGCTACAGCTATGGCTATGGCTACAGCACGGAACTGGGAAAGACCGTGCATATCAATAACATCAGCAACTAAACAGTTTAACAGAGTGGGGGCCGAACTCATGAGCATCTCACAGCATGGTCTATATATCCAGTGGCAGACATGTTTTACCTACAGGTGAACATATTCCAGTGTACTACTTTAAGGATCAATGACTGGAAAAGGTCCCTACCCAGAAGAATGAAATGCTACTTTAGGTCTTCCACGCACATGACATGTACCTCCTGGGCAGAAGTGATGCAGAAGACTATTTTCTACAGCAGGTATAGCAGGGATTGGTGCAGGATGTAAATGCTGTGGGAAGGCATAATAGGTCTCTGTAACAAGTACAGCAAACGTTTACTGATGCCATACTCTGCACAAAGGAAATGGTATGGGACATTATGACAGACAGGTCTACCACCGAGGGCAGACCACCAATACTAAAAGATGTTATCAAGGCTGAAGGGATGTTCATGTTACTCACAAGCCAGGAGGAATGCCCCCTCATACCAGATTATGGCTTGTATGTAGCTGTTGGGTTGGTACTAACCATCTAAGTTAGTAATCATCTTTACAGTATGGCATAGCATGGTCCACTAAATTTGAAAGAAAGACTTGAACAAGATCTACCTATCTGTCCTTCACAGTACCTTTGGTTTGCAACTGCTGCAACTTACATTACAAAGTATATCTATCAAAGTATTCAATAGCTATATTTTAATGTGTAGCACTGTGCATAGCAAAGGAGGTTATATAGGCATATGTTTGTGTGCAGACAGTATTGACATGTCTGTTTCTGCTTTCATAGGTCCACGCAACAGAACAACATAGGGTTGACATTAACAAGTCACCTGTGGATGATGTGGACAGTAACAAGCAAGTGACACTGTCTGCTAACACACTGGGACTATCTGCAACACTACAGGTGGGTCTCCATTGTCCAATGAACACATAGCCTGACTAGAGCATGACATAAAGCTTTTATCTGACTCCACATCTGTCTACAGAATACATAGCCTCTAAAATGCTCACCACCTCTCCAATGCTCATACATGCCCTAGGAAACAAATATGGAGAGGTTAGGTGCTAGCATTACTCAAGAAACATTTCTGATATGACTGCAACATTTGGCATTAACCAGCAGGCATGCAATTTAGTGATCTTGTCAAAACTGAGTGTTATCACAACATTGTGAAGATAGTGTGCATTCTGGTCACTGCTCCACAAGTGCACGGTGATATGGAGTACAGGAAAAGATAGCAGATACTTAAGCTGGGGTCACTGGTGGCAAATATAGTCTTCATAGGTACCTCCATGAGACACACTTCAACCGCTATTTGATCTGCCTCTAGAGATCATGCTTTCCATGCCCTTGGCATGGCTTCAGATACACGGAGGTGGGATACAGATCATTCTAGTCAGACCACACAGACCATTGGTGTGACAGCATCACTGTTGCTTGTAGGTGCGCTGCCTACTACTGCCAGTCATTGGCATTGTCTTGGTCATGGCTAATGGCTATCAACCTGGGATGTCTCATCAGGCTGCAAGTTGTTGTTCATGTAGTTCTACTCCTTCCCTCTCACCAGTGAGCCCACAGTCTGCCACTCCCCCGTGGTTGATGACCACTTTGTGGGCAATGATGGTCAGTGATGATGATCAGGATCAGCACAGAGTATGCCACATTAGGGTGAAAGCTCCTGGTCCTGTAGCTGTATCCCTTCTCTGTCATGGACTGCATAATGTCCTGAAACTGCATACCATTTCACAGGAAGAACACAAGCATGGAAGCACAACATGCTGAGCACTGGAATGCATGCAAATAATAGGTCATAGTGCTGAACAGGTGCTGCTGCTGCTAATCTATACATCAGTCTCCTCACTTATACCATGATTCTCTGTATAAAAATGTGTATGCACTCAAGCAGAACACACACCACTTTATCCATCTCTAAAAAGGTTTACCATTGGGGTCTTATCATTTGTATACATTGAATCATTTGCATGGATTCCTCATTAGCATGTCATTATGCATTTATTAACAAACACTGCGTACTATGTAATTTACCCCTTGCTCAACCTCACTACTTGTGTCTTTGAATCATCACATTCCACACCCAATAGGTTGACTCTATGCATACTAATTTGCACTGAGTAATGTACTGAATGCCAGTGAATCGTGTGTAGGGTTAATTAAATCATTCACTCCAACAGAGCTCTGTAAGTTTGCACTGTAACTTCCAATGGGCGGAGCCTAAGCCTTTTGACAGAATCAAATTATGTCCTCATATTTCAAACAAATGTTCATATCTGTGGAACCTTAGGAGTTATCAATAAGTATAAATGGCAAACTCTTTAGCAGAAAATGTTTTTATAGTGGTAGTATTCTTAGGTTATAGGTCTTAAACCAAATTTAATATGTCACAGTAAATATAGTAGCTATTACATTTGTAATATTTTGTAAACAACTTACAATATCTCAGCAACCACTCAAGTTACACACATACTGTCAGCAACATTTTATTTATTTTATTCAGCTAGCCGAGAGCTTTCATATGAGGCTAAGGAGTTCTGTCTGTGTTACTTGGTTGTTGTGATATTTAGAAAAATGTGAAAATTATATCAATATAAATTAATATAATAAAAAAAAACAGTTAATATCTATTTACCTGCACTAGACAGAGGTCAAATATTAATGGAGTTTAGTTAGCCATTGTGTAAACTTTAAGACAAAAATCTTTTAAAACCTTGTACATAGCATTGTTTTAGAATTATTGATGCAAATATGAACAAGCAATATTTGACACCTAGAGGCGTCAAGGAGATAACTGCAGATGCACATGGAGGTGTCACTCGGATGTATTGAGTTAAAGATATCTGGGAATAAAAGCATCTGTGGACCATATTTCTTAGAAGTATAGATCATGCACACTGTAGACAGCACAATGAACAATTACATTAGCAGTAGGCATTCTTGAAATATCATATTAACCCAAAGCCATCTGAATATAATTACAGTCCCTACTGATCACATCCTTCAGTATCTACTTATAAACCATGATACATGCTTAATCAACATGGTGCCTGCTACTTATGAAAGGTATCATGAAAAAAAAAGACTCTGTTTATTATTAAGTATAGCTTTTGATCATATACAGGACAGCCAACATCAACTCTCACTGTTCTGAGAAATGGAAACAAGAACAACTTACCAAAAGTCAGATAAGTATGTGAGTGCAGAATAGATATATCATGAATGCTTTAACAATGTGGAAAAAATGTCTGACCTATAACTACTGCTTAGTTCAAGGGGATGTCAAAGGAATCTTTATCAGAACTGGCTGTGTAGTGTACAACATGAAAACATGATGAAGGAAAGTAACTGAAATGTTTAGAAGATGAATGGGTTACAGACTAAGGTTTTTTTTTAATAATTTAATGGCCATTGTCCCCTTGTGGCTACTAAGTCACAGCCTTCAGTCAGCCTACTATTTCATTCCCACTCCCAGAACTGGTGAACATCACACATAAGAGCTATGGATTTAACAGCATATCTTACCCCCGTCTGGTGACTAACACGAAAGGTGTAGTGGTGTCTTCAAAACATTTGTTTTTTTTTTTTTTTTCAAATATATTTTTATTGAATTTTACAAACTTTTCAAACATGTAAAGGAAAAACTGTAAGTCATTACAGGAAGCAGTAAAGTATAGGTATATATATATATATATATATATATAACAGTTAGTACAACAACTATGCATTTATAAAACAGCAGTTATCTTACAGGGTAGCTTACATCTTAGAGAATAATATAAGCAGTAAAGACCCCCAATAACCTATTACAGTCAGAGTCTAAAGATACAAATGGAAAATGGCTTGGAAGGAGGAGTATATGACTGTCTTAAGAAGAAAGAAAATCGGTAAGGAGGGTATATCCATATAAACCAACTATTTACATCATGTACAACTATTTAAAACATATTTACACCATGGATGCCAGAGGATAACAAAATAATATAACAAAATACTTTGTAAAATCAAAAGTTACAGTGTGATGATAACAATGTCTAATGATCATAGGGCCAGATATGATACCGATGGAGGATTTCCTGGAATGTAATGTTAGTGACCCACATTTTGGAAGATTATTTAGTTTGGATTAGGTCGAAAAGGCTACACCAGTAATTCTGAAAATATTATTTTTTTCTTTTTGTTATTATTGCATAACTTATGTGCAGATATATATTTGATTGCTATTGATGTAAAGTTTTCCCAAGCTTTTGCTGAGGGATTGACCCAATTCTTTGCTATAAAATATTTCAGAAGAGCGTAGGCCATAACACAGATGTGGTGATGGATACCCTTAAGAGATTTAGGAATTTTATTTAGAATCATGGTTTGCCAAGAAAATGTGTTTTTTTCGTATCCCATTTTTTCCAACTGAGTTCTGAGAGAACACCAAAGTTTGTAAATATTTTTACAGCTCCAAAAGATGTGAAATATATCTACATGTGGGAGTGAACAGAATGGATAGGTTAGGATTTTATTGTATCCAAATTTTAGTAAGACTGCAGGGGTAAAGTAGGAATTGTTGGTTATCATAAGTTAAGTGTAAATTAGGTTTTTGAAGGGGGTTAGATTCAGGGTATTATTGATTGTTTTGCACTTAGACTCCTTAGAGATTTCTCCTTGTATGCCGTCCCAATATTTGGAAAATAGAAGTGAATGATTATATTTAATGCATGACACAAGTTTATAGGTATTCAAAATAATTTTGTTCCATATAGAAAGTGATTTAATGATAGTTTGTGATACTGTAATGTCTTGTTCCTTCACTCTATAGAAAGAGAATTTTTGTTTTATAAGTGAGCTAATTTGTCTTAAGATAGGATCATATTTTTTAGGAGCACCAAATAAGGCTTTGATCTCAGCAACATTTTTAGAGTTATACAAGTGCCAAACTACGGCTTTCTTAATATTATGGAAGTTTGTTAGATTGATCATTTTATTATTGATTTTTTAAGTTAGGGTTTAGGTGAACAGGTTGGAGAATGGGAACAGTATTGTATAAATGTAAAGAGGTCATCATAGTTTGAAAGATGCAAACATTGTTCTTTAGTGTAGGAAAGATCTTGAACTTGTAGTCACCATCAGGTGCTAGAAAATGGACAGCATATGGATTGAATTTTAACGAGTATATATAATTGCACCAGATTTTGATCCAGGTTGGGTACCAAGATTCAGCAGAGGGATCATAGCAGGCTATTTGAATTAGACGGCTAGCATTAATGATGTGGTAATATAAATTAAAGTCTGGGAGACTTAAACTGCCTTTGGTCTTTGGGGCAATTAGTTTCCTGTATGATATTTTGCTTGATTTAGGGAACCATAAAAACTTTGAGATTTTGGTTTCCACTTTTCTGAAATAATTTTTCGGAACATTTAAGAAGATGGAATTAAGATAAAAAAAGATTCTAGGCAAAATATTAATTTTAATGCTAGTGGATTTTGATAGCAAAGAAAGATTGATGTTTTCCATGTAGTTAGATTGTTATTTATCTGATCCCAGACTCTATATAGGTTTGCTTTTATTAGTTCTTGGTGAGGGTGTGTGAAATTTATTTCTAGGCATTTGAGTGTATATTTGAGAGGGATGTCAGACAGGGGGAAGTAATATTCTAAATGATTTGCAGGGTTTAATGGAAAAATGGCTGATTTTGCAGGGTTTAATTTATATAATTAGCAGCCTCAGCAAAAAGATTAATAGAATTATGGATTTTATGAAGATCGGTGTTGGGAAGCTCAAAATGGATGTTTAGGTCATCTGCAAATGCAGAATAATTTATATCAATGTTAAAGACTTTTGGGATATGGTGATAAGTCTTTGGTTTAACCCAGAGAAGGAAAGGTTTGAGATATAAATTGAAAAGATAAGGTGAGAGTAGGCAGCCCTGCCTGGTGCCATTGGTAATTTTAAAAGAAAGGGCGTGATAAAATTTTATTTATATACAGGGAAGTAGAGACATTGTTATAAAGCATCTTAATAGTGTTGATAATAAGATCGGGAAAGTTAAAGTATTTCATGGTTAGGTAAAAGAAGTTTAGATCAATGTTATCAAAGGCTTTGGTAGCATCTAGCGTGAGTGCATAACGCGGGTGGTTATAACTTTTTAGAAACAGCATTAATGTGTTTAAGGTAAGAATATTGTCACACAGCTGCCTCTGTTTCATAAATCCCAACTGTTCAAAAGAAATGACTGTAGCTGTAACTTTTTGAATTCTATTAGCGAAAATGGTAGATACGATTTTGATGTCAGTGTTAATAAGGGCAATGGGCCTATAACAGAGAGGGTTAGACTTGCCAGAGTTTGGTTTTGGGATGAATATTGTTTTCTAATTGTTCATATACTTATCAGTAATCCCCTTAGAGATGACATAATTATACATGGCAAGGAGAATTTTAGAAAGGTGACGACTAAAAGTTTTATAAAATTCTCCTGTAAAACCATCAGGTCCTGGCACCTTATTTGGTTTAAGTTTTTTAGCATTATTTCATTCGGTGTTATTTGGCTGTTTAGAAGGGTGTTTTGCACGGAGGATAATTTTGGAACAGATAGGGATTATAGATTTCAGTGAAGATATTTACAAAAGAGTTAACAGTATCTTTATTACTGTATAAGTTTTTTCCTTTATATTTTATTTCATTAATATAGTTTGGTCCCTATTTGATGTTTATGAGTCTAGCTAGTGTTCTGGAGGGGGTTTGAGCCCATTCCGAATATCTGTGAAGGAGTTTGAGTTCTACCAAGGATTGATTTTGTAAGTGAAAGGAGTACATTTGTTTTGTATCTCATGTAGTTTCTTTTCCAGTTCAGGAGAAAAATCCTTTTGTAGTTGTGCATCAGTCATCTTTTGCTTAATGTTGAGGTTATTGATGTACAATTTCTCTTTTTTTTATAATAAGATGATTTTTGTATGAGTATTCCTCTGATGACTGCTTTGGCCGTAGCCCATTGGATATCTAAGGGGATGGTGGATAAACAAGATTCTGCATCAAATTGTTTCAGATAATCATTAATTTCCTGCAGAACATCTTTTTTAAGAATGTTATTGTTTAGTGACCAAGTATGACTACTAGCATTCTTCAAAACATTTGTTATACTCAGCCAAGGCTTCATTCATTTTTTGGCTTACATGCAGGTGATGCTTATTTATACTGGGGACTTAGCAAAATACCCCACCCCTATGGAATAGGTTAGTTGATGGTTTGTGCTCAGTTCTGTCTCTCCCTGACCATCTACTATAAGAACCAAAATGCTAGTCCAACCTGTGCTATTTGGATATATTTGAAATCAGAATGTTTATGCTCCTGAAAAAGCCAAGAAAGAAGCAAAAGACAAAACCCTTCAACCAGGAAGTAAATGCTTTAGTGTGGTGTAGTGGAATACCTATAGGCATGGAAACTCAAAACAGTGACAGTACAAGCAATAGTGGAAAAGTCTGGAAGAATTTCCTTTGCAATGGAAAAGTGGCAGTTCAAGGTTCTGCCTCAAAAGGTTGTTCTGACTGTTACATGTCATAAACTTCACAATGTATGCGTTAAGACAGAACCACATGACACTGGTTTGATACATGCAGCGCTTCTGCCTACAGGTTATCATTGCACATACATGTCTGCAATGCTGCACTAACTGTATCTATGTGATGGTTTGTACTTCTGGGACATAAGGTATGGCTTTTTGTAATGCCAACAATGGAGTACATTCTCTTTCACTAATTTGGATTGGTGAATTAAATACTTTACCATGTATCATCTCATTTTGTATTTCTGACTCAAACATGTTGATAGACCTAAGGAAGAATGCAACTGAATTTGCTAAGGTTATAATATTGAACTATTTTCTGTAACAACATTTAGAAAAAGTTTGAGGATGTCATTACAATGAAGATATATATATATATATATATATATATATATATATATATATATATATATATATAGTGACTGTCAATTCAAAATAATGCAAATTTCTGGCAGAGGAGATTCATTGGTGAGCATGGAATCCACTGAGATATATACATTTACTGCTACCCATGCAATTATCCAGACTGCATTTGAAGAGGGCCAAAGAGGTGAGCGGATTTCCAGGAAGTGGGAGACTGTTCTACAGGTGTTGGAACCTCTGGGAGACAAATCTGTCTCTCTAGGAGGGTCTATTAATGTCACATACCTGGTTAAGGTCTTTAGAGTGAGTAACCTGTGAGCCATTGGACTTACAGATATGCAGCATTTCCAATAAAGCAGAGTCAAAGCAGAGTAAATTGCCTTATACACAAGAAAGAAATTGCCTCTGAGTAGTCTCTATGAAATGCAGTAAAATGACAGTAATTTCAGATGATCTGTATAAGACAGATGCTGGAGATCTTGAATTCTTCTTGTGAGGAACCTTTGTGGTCTCTCCATTTGCTGCAGATATTTGGAAAGGTACATATCAAAAGGGGTCAATTATTAGTCTGATGAGGGAAGAGTACAGTGAGGTTATAATTTCTTTTTTTTCTAGAGGCAATGCCCTTACTTATGAGATGAGCAATATAGACTGCCCTTCTTACCACTGTGGAGACATGGTGATCAAAGATATGGTTGCTGTCAACCTGTGTGCTCAGGTCTCTCACCAATGACTGCATACTTAGGGTGTTTATATTGATGTGGTAGTTAGCTGGAATATCGCTCTTACCAAAAGGGATGACAATACATTTTTTGCATTGAGTTTGGCACCAATTATTTGTGTAAGACCCTCTTGTAGGATGTTGACATTGTTTGGGGATTCTATGACAGCTCCCAGTTGGCAGTTGTCAGCAAACATTGTCAGCCAAAGACCTTTAGTTTTTGCTTGTACTTTGGAAAAATAGATGCTGGCTGAACAGTAGTCCTAGGACTGATCCTCATTGAACACCATTGGTTACAGGTCTGCTGTTAGAGGTGGATTCCCCTATTTTGACTGTATAGGTTCTATCAGTGAGCCAGTTACAGACCCACCTGCTGATGTAAGGGTTGATACCTAGCTGGGTGAGTTTGTCAATAATGCCTGAGTGGGGAATAGTGTCAAAATCCTTGGCCAAGTCCAGTTAGGCTATATGCACAGTTTTCCCTTCATCCAGGGGTCTGGGTACTGTCTTGAAGAATGCCATCAGGTTTAACAGACTTTATCTGTTTTTGACAAATCCAAACCGAGTAGGGTCAAGTGTTTGGAGATTACCTGTATCTTTGTTGATAAGGCCCATGAGGATTCACACCATGGCCTTGCAGATAAGGCTAATCAGGCTAACAGATATGTAGTTCCCAGGGTCAGTGGAAGCACCACCTTTGTGCAAGGGGATAATGGTGGACATTTCCCATTCATCTGGAATGAAGCCAGTGCTTAGACTATGATTGAAAAGAGTACCCAATGGTGTTGCTAGTTCTTGTTGGAGCCCATGCAGGATACAGCCTGGTATGTTTTCAGGTCCCATAGATGCTGTGTTTTTGGCCTTAGATAGGGCATATATGACCTGCTCTCTTGAGATACAAAGTGTGGGACAGGTGGAAGGAATGTTATGGGGTATGTGTGGTGGGGACAGTAGAGTGAAGTTTTCACAGAACCTGTTGCTTAACAGGTTTGCTGTGTCCACAGGCTCAGTGTATGTGGTATCATTAACTACCAGTTTGGCACAAATCTGGGTCTTACCTTTTAGGCTACAGATGTAGCTAAAGAACTCCTTGTGGTTGTCCTTAGCTGAGGATGCTAATTTGGATTTGTAGTTTCCTTCGGAGGACTTAACAAGAAGTCTTATTTGCTTGTTTAAGCTGTGGAGGAAGTGTTTCCAATTTAAGGCACACTCCATCTTACTTTTGGACAACAATTTATTCCTCTTATTGTAAAGCCTATTAATGGCAGTTGTCCACCAGGCAGGTTTGCTCTTCCTTTAATGGCTTGTTTTGGTCCTATCAGGTATAACCAATTTAATGCAGTTATACAGGAGTTTGTAAAAAGTATTGGTGTAGAACTTGGCATAGTTGCAATTTGTATCAAAGGGGGGAGGTGCAGTGAAGCTATTTATACCATCCTTTAGAAGGATATAATCTGCTTTGGAGAAATTTCTTTTTAGTTTCGTTTCTGCTGGGGGGGGGGGTCAGGTGTGATAGTTACTTCGGACAAGACTGACTTGTGGTCAGATCTGACAAGGGAAGGCTTCACAGTGGGGGTGCTACAGCAATCCTACATGCTGGTAAGCACCAGATCCAGGATGTTGGTGCCCCTAGTTGGGGTGTCCACCAGCTGGTCCAGGGCGTTGGAGTTAATGAACTTGAAGAACTGTTGGACAAGTGAGTCTGAGCACGAGTAAGTCAATGGATGTGTAATTGATATCACCCAGAACCATGGCATTCAAATGTATCTTGATGGATTCCAGTAGATCCAAATAGGCAGAGTGGGTGTCCTGATTGAATAGGTGTCCTATGAACAGTTAGTTGCACCTGAAGTGTTTCCAGGGAATCAAAATGTTTAATGAACCTGGAAGTGGATTAATCTTTAATGAATATTGATACACCGTTTCCTTTAGTTTTCACACCTTCTATTCATGGTCTGAATGCGTGGTAGGAAGTATAACCCAGTATGGCGGGGGTGCTCTCCACAGCCTTGAACTAGACCTCTGTGACTACACAGATGTCAGCATCTTCCAAGGTGAGGACCAATTCCAGTGAGTTCGGTTTCATGCTAAGACTCCTAGCATTTAGCAGCATGACCTTGCGGTTGTTTTTTGATGAATTTTTTAAGTCGAGAATTTTGTCCTTGTGACATTGCCTAAAAAAGCCACTATGAGGGTGGCAAGAGCATTTGCCAGTAGCTGAAATCCCAGGGTTGACAGATGAAGTCCATATCCGACAAAGCATCAAAGTCTATCGATTATGTCATCCCAGGCTGACAGAAACTGGATACCCTTAGAATGACACCAGAAACTAAGCTAATTATTGAAGTCAATGATTTTCCGTTTATGTTAA
>NC_056725.1:1152258336-1152348336 GCF_019279795.1 Protopterus annectens | reverse complement strand
ATAGAAGCATGATTACAACTGACCCTAATACAGCTGCACAGGCTTTACAACATAATATGAGTGAAATAACATCTGTAGAGGATGATACGATCATTTCAGAGACTACAATAGCCAAGACAGGTGCTAGTGCTCCACGAAATAGTTTAACGAATGAAGAGGTTGTGAATGGAGAACAGGTGGGAGGCAGAGAATTCATTAATAGTCACAATCCTGATGACTCTAATGATGTCATTCATATCATGCATCCCAGCATGAATGAAGACATTAATTTATATCCGACGATCCAGGTGATCGAAAACACAAATAATTCTAGTATTAATGTTGAAAATACAGAGGCAGTTGTGAGAAAGAAAGCGTTGGGGCCTCATTTAAAGACAGGACATGAGACTACCATGAATATTTCTTTTCCCCTCCCAGTGCGTCTGGAGAAGGGTCCAAGACGCACCCGCTCTGTGAGTCGGGGGCGTCAGAAAAGGAAATATTCGGAGGATTTTCCTCAGAATCAAACGTTGAGGAAAATGTGGAAGAAATGAATGCTAGTTCAGTATTTAATTTGTCGAATAGATCTTTGACAAAAGATGAGATCTCTTTATTGGAAAAGGGCATGAATTTTATACCGAGAAGTAATAGCAATATAACGGAGACTGTTACAGACTTGAAATTGTTTTGTAGAAATATCATGTTAAAACTGCAGTTTAAGGACTCTAATGACATACAACAAACAGATAGGAACTTCACCTTTAAGAAACTTAGTGATTATGTTCCAATTAATCATCCTATTATAGAAACCTATCAACGGTTAACAGAGGATGAACTACACAAGTACTACAATGAATATAGAGGTAGGAGACAGTATTATTCAGATAATCTGACCCATGGTGAGAGAATGGGCTTAAAGGGTCTACAGGCTGACAGCACCATTGTGGTCAGGCCAGCAGACAAGGGAGGACGAATCGTAGTAATGGATTTGAATCAGTATTATGTAGCCATGAAGGATATGTTAGAAGATAGATTCTATGAAACCATAGATTCTGATGATATAAGAAAAATCATAACAGCAATTAAGAATATTCTAGTGGCTCTGTTACATAACAACGAAATTGACGAAGATTTGTTTGGTTATCTAATGATTAAAGAACCTTTAATCCCGATCATGCATGGACTACCAAAAATCCATAAGAATCAGGTCAACCCTCCCATGAGACCGATAGTCTCAGGACGAAGTTGGATTACTGAGCATCTATCAGTTTACATAGAAAAGAATCTCAGACCTATATTAAACAATAATAAGTCTGTACTAAAAGATTCCAAACAATTTTTATTAGACTTATATGAATGTATTGGTGATCAATCTGAACCACAGTCATTCATGTTTGCTACGTTAGACATACAATCTTTATTCACAGTTATACCGAATAGAGAAGGATTGTCCTTTATTTCTGATTATCTAAGGAAACACAGTGACTATAGCATGACTAAGGTAGAATTGATACTACATTTTTTAGACTTGGTTTTAAATAACAACATATTTATGTTTGATGACACCATATACAAGCAGGTGGATGGGGTAGCCATGGGCACCCCATGCGCCAACAGCTATGCTAATATGGTATTGGCTCACTGGGAGGAGGAGGTGCTATTTAAAACAGGCCTTTTTGTTGAGTATGTCACATTCTATCGACGTTTTGTCGATGACGTTTTCTTTTTATGGAAAGGAACAGCGGAACAACTAGAATTGTTTCTTAGTACTATTAATGACCTAACGGGCTTTCTTACTTTTACATTGAATTATTCAAAGAGTAAGATTGAATTTCTTGATTTGTACATAGAGAAATTGCCCAATGGGTTGATTAACACAGGGATTTTTCGTAAAGCATGTTACAGCAACTCTCTGTTAGTGAGATCAAGTATGCATCCATCATTTGTATTTAAGAACATCATAAGAGGACAGGGTATAAGAGCCTCCAGATTAAATCCGACAACTGAAGGCTTTAATTCAGAACTAGACTTGTTGAAGAATAGGTTATCTGAGAGAGGATACCTAGAACATGAGGTGGAGAGCAATTTACAAGATTTACCTAATTTAAGGAAAACTACTGCCACACCATATTTTGGTCCTGACAATATACCCAGAGATACAGTTACTGAGTACAGTTCCTCAGTTGTAAAATTCATGACATCATTCACCTCTGACAGTCATAGAATCAGGGATATTATAAGTAAATATTGGAGCATCTTTGACATAAATGGAGAAATTAAGAATATTGTAGGTGGAACCCCCAAATTTCAATATAGAAACCGAAAAAATTTGAAAGGGATGTTATGTGATACCAAGGGAAGCCAGTCTGCTGCCATTATAGGACACACTGAGCCATGTGGCAAATGCAACTTTTGTTCCTATATAGACACAAGTGCTACCTTCCTGCACCCAGATACAGGGAAAGTTTTTAAAACCACTACTGCAGCTAATTGCATGACTTCTAACATAGTGTATTTAGCAGTATGCGCAGTATGCAAGTGTTTCTATGTAGGGAAAACTAATCGTAGATTCAGAGATCGCATTAGAGAGCATGTGTATCACATCAAGAAGTGCTATCAGAACAACGCTTTAGCCAAACATGTGGTAGAAAATGACTCTACACATACTTTTCATTTCAGGGTCTTAGAAGTAGTACCAACTAATAGTAGAGGAGGAGATATTCGAAACCACACGGAAGATAGAGAGAATGACTGGATTATACGATTAAGAGCAGACAATGGGAGAGGTTTAAATGAGAGAGTATCCATAAAACCCAAATTGAGAAAAAGAAGGAAAATTAAGTAAGACCATTTCTGATTTATAGATGTATTTTATACACAATATTCTTGAATATTTTTTAATGCGCTTTATTTATGTTTATATAGAATATGTATTTTCAAGAATACTGATACGTCATATTTGTTACATTTACTATTATACAGAAGCACACATTTTTAACATTCACAGAAGCATTTGTATACATTTTAAATCCATATATATCCTTTTAGTATTTCTTAGCATTCATGTGCTGTGTCTCGACCAACATATTCACTCCAACACAGTTAACATGAGTTAGCATATAGATTTAGACACATTTTTTATATGTATTCATTAAGTCAGTTTATACACTTTATGCAGTTGCATACACAAGCATGGATGTCCTACAATTATATTTATATTTATTTATATATATGTGAATGCATATACATTTCAGCACAGGCACTTTATACACTATTTTAACATATTATTTAGGACACTCAGAATATGCAATTGCGACATGTTTATATGAATATATGATTTTAAGGATGTACTCTATTTTTATATATATTCATTATCTGTTTTTAAACATATATACTCATGTACATGAGGGTTGTTTTAATATGATTCATGATGGTGGCGATGAGTATATATTAGAAGGGAATATGATGATGCAACTATTCACAAGTTTGTTGAAAAAGTGACATTTCCCTTTTAAGTTAGTGATGCTATTCATGCTTGATTGAATAGCCAAGATTATATATAAACAGCTTTTTAATTAACTTGTATAAGATAGACCTGATGAAGCCATTATTGGCGAAAGCGCTTGTCTGTACAAAATAAAATTTATCATTTCTGCTTGGTTATCTGGAGATTTCTTGGATTTGGATACTTATATTTATACCTCACTGCTTCACGCTCAGTTAACCAGATTTTCATGGACTTTACCTGTTATTTCCCTACTAACTGAGGGCGTTTATCGTAGTGGTGATTCTACCTTTTCAAAGATAATATTATGTAGAATAGTTACTCATAAATGCATTCAATATCATGCATAGTTAAATTCTTTAAGCTTGAAGGTAGGGATCATACAGTTTCATTTGAGGAAAACAGATGTGTTAGATGTGGAAAGAGTTTACATACAAATCTTTTAAGAAAATGTAAATATGCTTTACATACACACTTCAACAGTAGAATGCTATTTACAATATTTACACGGTTAGGCTGTGTGAGGGTAGCTGTAGGAGTTGTTGAGAGCTTAGAGAGAAGCTATAGAAATTGTTGAGAGCTTAGATAGGCTCATAGGAAGATAACTATGAGAATTGTAGAGCTTAAGAACCGGAGAGAGAACCCCCTTTGACTAGGATGGGTGAAGGCAGGTACCTTTCCATTTAGTGGACAGGTGTTTGAATAGTTGGGTTTTGAAGTTTTCTGAGTTTGGTATGGTTCTTAGTGTGGAGGGAAGGGAATTCCATTTTTTGCCTAGTGAGAAATATAGGAGGAGTTGGCCAGCAGGACATTTAGGTTTATGGATAGTAATTAAGTTCTGATTTTCTGATCTGAGAGCTCTGTTGGGTGTATAAGGGGGAAGGATGTTAGTTAGAGTGGGACATTTTGTTGGGTGAAATATGAGTCTATATGCAGTAGTGAGCTGGAGATAGTCTAGGTAGTTTGGGAGTTCAAGCCAATTCAGGGATTGTAGGGTTAGGCAGTGACGAGTGGTATTTTTAGATTTAGAGGCAAATTTATAGATTTTGTTGTAGCGGTTTTCTAGTTTAGAGGTGATAGAGGAGGACAGGTTGGTTAGGGGGAGGACTCTAGTGGTCTAGTGAGACTATGACTGAGTCATACTGGTATTTGTGGTCTAATGAGTTGTGTGTGAGAGTGATTTGCCAAGGATGGTCCACAACTGTCCCCTCTAGGCTTTCAAATATTGGCTAAAAAATTGTCCTCCCCTGTAGTGCCTTTTTAGGCAATGCCATACTGAGAAACTTTCCAACATAACAAAACTAACTCAAGAGAATCTAAAGGTGTTAGTGCTCAATGCCAGGAGCCTAAACAAGAAACTTCAGTCCTTCCAGGGTCTCCTCACCCTGAAAAATGTGGACATCTGTGCAATTAATTAATTGCATGGTTTAAAAGTAAAGAAATCACCCCAACAGTGCAGGGCTACAGTGCCTTCGACACATTCAGGCTGGAACCTCAAAGGTAACACACAGCAGTGTGCAGAACTGAATGTAAATGATTGTAAATGGAGTTACCTAAATAGAGAAAGAAGATATAGCAAATCTGCTGGCTGACAAATTCAGCTACAATCTTAACCTGTTCTCTTCTCTGGACATCCCTAGGAAATACCATAAAACAACCCCCCCCCAACTATAATTAGGGAGCTGATTATAGATGCTCTTGCTAATGGTCAAAAACACTGCATTGATGAGCTTTGATAGTATCACAGGATGCATCATAAATAACCTGAAATATGACTTCTCAGGATCACTAGAGTCACTGTTTAACCATAGCATCCAGACATGATTTGCTCCACACGAATGGAGGCCTGCAATGGTTATCCTTCTGCCCAAGGCTGGGCCATCAATGGACCACAGGAACTACAGACCCATAAGTCTGACTAGCCTCATATGCAAAGCCATGGAAAGAATTATCATGGAAATGATTAATAAGGACATAAAAAAATCTTCAAACACTGGATCCAACCCAGTTTGGTTTCAAGGGCAAATCACGCCTACTAAGTCTGGTGGAGTTTTCTGAAGATGTAATTGAGGCACTAAATGAAGGCAAAATGGAACATGCTGACTACCCTGACCTGGCTGAAACATTTTATATATTATCCAGCTGTGGTATTGTAAATAAACTCATGGGCTATAGGCATAAAACCCTATCTATGGTACTCGCTGGATAGCCAGCTTGCTCTCTGATAGGACCCATGAAGTTTAGATAGGGAAGATCACCTCCACAAAGAGGCCAGTCTCTAGTAAAGTCCCTCTGGGTTCTCTGCTGGATACAGTCCTTTTTGGCATTTACTTCTTGGAAGTAAGACCAATGTCAATGGCTTCTGGCTGACCAAATTTGCAGATGACTGTAGAGTAGGAGAGACTAACATCCTATATAAAGCACTAACAACGGGCAAATGACTGGCATCAAAGCCACATTTTAAAACTCATTGCCAAGAAATGCAAAATAGCACCTTTTGGAAGTCAGTCATGTTAAGAAATGATCTCATCAACAACATACCCTGCCAGTAAAACCAGTAGTTAGGGATGTGGTTACATATACAGATATCAAACTGACTTTTGACCAGCATATGTCTAAGATAGTAAGGAAATCATCTTATGTTGCTCAGGTTATAAGCAAGGGCATGGCAGCTAATTCCAAGGATGTCATTGTTCCTCTGTAATTGGCCCTCATCGGGCCCATCATGGAGTACAATGCCCCCTTTGGTATGTTACATACCTACCACACACATGCAACAAATAGAACATCCACAGAAGTTTCTCACAAAAAATAATACAGGGCACAAACAAAATATCCTGTGCAGATCATCTCAAAGCCCTTATCACTGTACTCTGTTTCTTGCAGACTGTTGAGAGGCGAAATCTGCCTGGTATACAAGGCATCCTTGGATGCCACTCTGATGGACCTTTTGCACACCTGCATAATGAAGAGCATCAGAATTACTCAATCTATGATGACATAAATAGGACATGTTGGAGGAATAGGTATGTGTCTCTTCTCTGGAACAGGCTTACCATCTATGTAAGGCAGTGCTTTTCCCAAACCCTATTCAAGAAAAACTTGGACCAGTGGATGGAAAATCATTAATATGCCCTGGGACTAGCACCAATATCTCTAATGGACATTGGTAGCCTATAAATCTTGTGTTAGCTTACATATACCCCTTACAATAACCTCTAAAACAAACTTGTGAGGTAAAGTTGGGATGCTTGGCTAGGCTTATAAAGGCCTAAGTGGTCATTAGCCTAGTAAAAACCTATGAACCTACACATATTCTTTTGCACCCGTCTATTAACTTAATATGATCATTCCTACTTAGTAAAAGTGAAATCTAACTCTGTGGAATATAATGATATATAGGAGCTATCTATTTTTTGTTTACTTTCTTTACATACTAATTTTTGTATCTGGTATGCGCTATTTAATATTTGCTGTTTTGCATTGTATTTATTGTATTTTATGACATCTTGTAAGGTTCTGTAAACTGTGGAGCTTTTCTCCCTGAGCCTCCAGTGAAAAGGGACCTGCCACGGCCAAGTCAGACTTTCACGATAAACAAATGCTAATAAATAAATAAATAAACAAACAAAAACTTCTAAATAAATAAAAACATAAAAAAGTCTGTTTTTGGATGGAGCTGGGACACCACAAGGATGCTTGGGAGTTTATATATATATATATATATATATATATATATATATATATATATATATATATAAATAAAATGTGCTTGTGTTTGTAATTTTCTGTTGTACTGCATTTTTTTCTTTCAGCTCATTAAGACCAAGTCAATTATGGTTTAATTTATCAGATCATTCTTTACCCAGTTTTAATGGTCTGTAATAGATATTTAACCTATTACCATGGTAATCACTATGCCATAGATTCTGGTTCTCCCATGAAAGCCTCACTGTCAATATAAATTTGATTTTGTGTTTACTTAAAACTTGCCTTCTAATCCATGACAATAATTAATTAGATATTTGACCTAAATTCGTCAGAACAGTATGCATAACTGAACCTTGAACTAAACCTGTAACTGATGAAATGCAGATGTAATTTAGACTTACAAGACCCCTGATGTCTATCCCTCTCACAAATAAGTGCATTGCTTGTGTATAAGTGAATGCAAAGATGTAGACACTATTATATATCTGGTAACTGCAACAAGCTGAAGTAAATGCATAAAATATTAAAGGGTACGCAAAGAATACACTTTTTAAATAAATTCCAATTCTACCTGAAGTAAAAATACCCATCACAGTGGGCAGTGTTCAGCTATAACAGACCACCCAAAGACATTCTCAAGTCTGACAACTTCACTATTTCTGGAAGATCTTCTGTTGCCCAGTACTAACCACTCTGGAGGTAATGGACTAACACTTGTTTTCTAGGTGTTTAAAAAACAGTAAGTTTTATTTTTGAAATAAAATAGCTATTCCTTCAAATATTTCAGTCTTTGCATATGAGGCATAATTTATGATGGCGGAAGTATTTTAGATCAGAAATGTAAAATGTTTTCATTATAATGATTCAAATTATCAAAACATATCAGGTAATTCATTTTCTAAGTAGAAATGCAAAGTTTTCTGGTATATTTAATTACAGCTATGTTTGTGCACCTTAATCCAGCAACAATGTCCGAAACCAAACTGGTAGGATATACATGAAGAAGTATATTTGCTGTTTGATTATGTGGTCATCATGACAACTGCCTGAGTAATCTGCACACACATTGGAGATAATACCTTGTGCATTACAGACCACTTGGCAGTTGATGAAGTGATACCCTTTTCAGTTCATTTACCTCCTTTCTAGTTCACCAGTTGGGGCCTTTATTTCAATATTGGTACAGTCTATAAACACACAGTACCTCAGGGGAAATGGTCTAGTATAGAAAATATGCATGGGGTTGGCTCTCTTCTCTAGAGTTCATGGTAACTACATGCTGAAGCTTGGCATCAAGAAATTGATGGAGTATCCTCAAGGAAGATGCCTGAGATACTCTACTGTGGCTCCAGTACATTGCTGAGGGGTCCCTGTGACTAATATACATAAAGCCACACGTACTTAAGTATCCACTGGGAGATGTACTCTGTGACTCCCATGGGACTGCAGACTAGGCCAGCAGATGTTCACAGTTTCCTGAATGGTGCCCCTATCAGTATAATACTGTTCCATAATGTTGCTGTTGTGGAGTCCATGAAATGTTCAGCATGATTGGATGACCCTCCTCCTCCAGGGTTGACATTGTGTACCATCACACATGACAGTGGCAATAAGAGCCTATTGCAGATGCATACTTACTAAAGCTGCAGTAACCCACAACATTACTTAGTGATTTCCTTAATCTAAACAGAAACATTCAGATGGGTTCAGATATACAGTCGGTGCAGCTCTATTTACTGGCATTTATACATTTCTGAATCACTCCACCATCCCGTTTTGCCTCATTAGCAAACACAGAGATGCTCATTTTAATAATGTTGCACATTATCATGTTGTTATGCAACCATTTGTAGCATACATCTGGCCAGACCTTGCAGCTCAGCATTGACAAGTCATGCAACTAATTTTTCTGAACCACACACACCCTGCGTTTAGCTGCTGATGAACAAATCTGCCTTTTTAAAAACTGAATGAACTTTCCACAAACTAATGAACCAAAGGAGAGAAGCCTCTGACCAGAGAAAACCAGGCTCGTAGTTTTGTAAAAAACAGTTCTTGAGTTTATTCAATAAAATACACGGATGCAAAGTTAAAAGTCCACAGGTAGCATTAAGTGCTTTTCGTCATCCTAGGTAGGGTGACTTCTTCAGATAAAATGTGAGTAGCAGCCTCCAGCTTATATAATACACACTCTTTCATAAATCAAATAATTAAAACTCAATTAGTTTAATTGCTTCTATTACTAACTACACAGTCCGCCCTTGAGATTTAAAAGGGCGATCCTACTTGTCAGCTTCTAAAAAGTACGTATATAGTTCTTAGCAGGGACTGTGGGTTTTTATCGTTCCTGCCCTGTTCTAAGGTTTGTGAGATTTGTACATAAAGATAAAAAGTCCAAAATGTGGACTTTATTAGGTCTAACCTTATGTATTGACCTTGAGATAAAAGTTAAACTATCTTTATTACTTTATAGTAATTTTTAATAATAATAAATCTCCCCAAAGAAAAGATAAGATATTCCTTTTCAGCTTCTAAATATTATGTGTTTAGTTGTTGACACAAACTATATGTTTCGATCGTTCCTGCCCTAATCCAACATTTGTGGAATTTATGCATAAAGATGAAAAGCCCGAAATGTAACCTTTAAAAGGGTAGATACTAGTTCTTATATATATAAGAGCAGTATATTATCCTGATACCATGCCGGTTAATTAATTCATAACTTTGAAGGGTACTATGAACTGAAAAAGCAAAACTAGTAATAGAATTAAATGGATAAAATAAAATCCTATTTCTTTGTTGAAGGTGTTTTAAACTCATAACTTTATAAATAGGGTTATTACTTTGGTTAATATTTCAACATTGTCCACTCATTCAATACTATTCTAACCATCTTGAGATGATAAATTAATATAGTATCCCTAGAAATGAATAATTTGAAAATGAATAAATGATAAAAAACATAAATAATAAAGTAAGTATTATCTGATCAACCTTTTAAGCTTTAAAAGGCATAGGATATTACAATGGTCATTTAGTCCAATTTAGACAATGTCCCAAAGACAAATCTTCCAACATAAAAGATCTGTCAAAAAAACAAATTGAAGGTCATGCTGCTCAATGCTAGGAGCCTTAACCTGAAAATGCACTCCCTGGAGGCTCTCCTTGCATTGGAAGATGCCAATGTCTGTGCAGTCACGGAAACCCGGTTCAGGGCTTCGAAGAGCACCCCTGCCTTACCAGGCTATACCTCGTTCCACACATTCTGACCACACAATGAGGTAGGGAAGACTAAGGGTGGTGGAGTCTCTATCTTCATTAAGGACAGGCACACCTCCAGACTGGTTTGCCAGCATGACACAATAGAACTACTCCAGGTTTAACTGGCAGTTGGTAAGACACACATCTACATTATAGGCAGCTATAGACACCCCTCCATGACTCAGGACCCCAACTCCTCTTACATGGATCTACTTGACTGCATGGTACCCCCTACCATCCTGATTCTTGGTGACTTCAACTACCTCACCATAAACTGGGTGAACTATAACTGCACTAATGCACTCACTCAATGATTCCTTGACCTCATCATTTCTAAAGCACTAGACCAGCTCGTCTCAGCCCCGACAAGGGGAGATAACATTCTGGACTTGGTTCTCACCAACATGGATGACCACTACACCACTCCCATAGCATGTTCTTCCCTGGTGGGATCAGATCATTGGTCTGTCTCGTTCAAAGTTTCTATCCCACCCAACCCCCCCAGTCATAATCAAGCTAAAAAACTTCTCAAAAGCTGACTAGAACCTCCTAAGGGAAGGTACATGTAGCTTCACACCACCACCATCCTCAGAGGATGCAGACAACTATGTTGAACAGTACACCAAAGCAGTATACAAGAAGCTGTACAACTGCATGGACTCAGCCATACCCAAAAGAACTAAAACCTGCTCCTCAAGGAAACACAGGCATTTTGGTGGACATCCTCTATCAACAGGCTTTACAACAAAAGGAAGAAACTGTTGTCCAAGGGTAAAAAGAAACAAATTCCAAATTAGAAAAACTCCCTCCTTAGCCTCAACAAGCAAATTAGATACTAGCGAAAACCTCCAAATCCAATTATGAATTTAAACTAGCCTCCTAAACAAGGGGAAACCACAAAGTCTTTTTCTGTTATCTCAGGAACCTCCATGGCAAAGCCCAGGTTTGTTCCAAATTAGTATTTAACAGCATCACTTACATTGATCCTGTTGACTTAGCCAACCTGCTAGCAGATAGTTTCAGTGCAAACATCACCCCCCTGCCCCCTCAAAGGCCCTTTCAGCATCCCTGATACTTGTCCTGCACCTCACATCTCCATAGATCAAGTGTTAAAGGCCCTATCCAAGTCAAAGAACAAAGCTTCCATGGGACCTGATAGTATCCCAGGCTGTGTTCTGCACCATCTTCAGGAAGAACTGGCTTCACCATTGAGCACTCTATTCAACCGAAGCCTAAGGACAGGCTTTATTCCAGCAGAGTGGAAAACTGCCATTGTCATTCCCTTGCACAAAGGCGGTGCCACTACTGACCCTGGGAACTATCACCCCATTAGATTAACAAGTCTGATTTGTAAAGCCATGGCTCGTATTATTATAGATCTCATAAACAAGGACATAGGCAATCTACAAACACTTTACCCCACCCAGTTCGGATTCGTCAAGGCCAGATCTTACCTGTTGAACCTGGTTGACCTCTTTGAGACTGTCACCAAGGCCCTGGATGAGGTGAAAATCAGTACATAGAGCTTACCTTGTCCTGGCCAAGGCCTTTGACACAATCTCCCACTCAGGCATCATCAAAAATCTAACAGAACTTGCTCAACGACAGGACCCTCAAAGTCAAAATAGGCACCTCCACCTCTGATAGCAGACCTGTCACTAGTGGAGTTCCCCAAGGATCTGTCCTGGGACCCCTACTGTTTGGCATATACTTCTCAGAGGTCCAGGCAAAGACAAAGGGCCTGTGGCTGACCAAGTTTCTGGATGACTGTAAGTTGGGTGCTGTCACTGACTCCCCAAATGATGTTAACATACTGCAAGAAGGTCTCACAACAGCTAATGACTGGTGCCAAAGTCATGGCCTCAAGCTAAATGCAAAAAATGTATCATCATACCATTCTGCAAAAACATGGCCCCTACTGATTACCACATCAATGGCAATGCCCTAAACACACAACCTGCGGTGAGAGACCTGGGTACTCAGGTTGATAACAATCTCACATTCAACCACCATGTAGCAGCAGTGGTAAGAAAAACCTTTTACTTTGTTCATCTCATAAGTGAAGGGATTGCATCCAGAAAAAAGGAGGTCATTACCTCTCTATACTCCTCCCTCATTAGACCAATAATTGAGTATAACTCCCCCATTTGGTATATACCTCTCCAAATATCTGCACCAACTGGAAACACCTCACAAAGAGAACCCATGGCCTCCAACACCTGTCATATGTGGAAAGGGTCAAATCACTATCACTCTACTCAGTATCATACAGATTGCTCAGAGGTAATCTGTGTCTCACCTACAAGGCAATCTCGGACCCTGCCTTACTAGAGATGCTCCATATCCGTAGGTCTAACTCCTTGAGCATTACCTGCTCAAAAGGCCTAAATCTAATATGCAACATCAACAAAACCTGCTGGAGAAACAGGTTTGTCTCCCAGAGGCTGACCTGTTTCTGGAATAGACTTTCCATACATGTCAAACAGAGTACCTCACTGACCCTCTTCAAGTGCAACCTAGATGGGTGGATATGAAAACACAAATTTGTCCCAGGGGTTCCACCCGTGTTCCTCACTGACAGGGGTGACAAGTGCTGACTGAGGTTTCATTTTGGGGATAAACTCTTGGCTAGGCTTGTAAGGGCCCCAGGGCCATTAGCCTAGTAACCTCCTATGATCCTATGATCCTAATTATGAAGTGGCAAAGTTGTATGGTTCACATGGCAAAAAATGAAGCTGCAAAATATCTGTGACAGAATACTGTAATTCAGTAGTGATGCCATCGGCAGTTTCCACAGTCTGACTTTTCAGCTTTCTGTCACAGGTGTTATTTGTGTGGGTTTTTAGTATCCTGATTGGTACTCACTGTATAACAGGGGATGCATTACAAAGGTACTGAACATAAAATCTAAAGTGAAAAAATGTGGTGCTTCAATCTAGATCTTGGGTACAAGATTCATTATATCCATGTAAGAAACAGAAATGTCACAGTGGATATGTTTGGCTTTCTAGTAAGTGTGAATGTTAAATATGTCCCATAGTTCTTTATACATGGATTTAATTCTTGATAATATTTAAAAAAAAACTTTTTTCAGCAATTATGGGGAAATCCAAGGGCTTTGCAATGATACCCAGTTATGTATATTGTATTTTGACTTTTGAGAACATTTTTTTTACTTCAATGAAAGGTTTAAGTAAAAAAAAAAAGTTTTATTGTCATTTTACAGCTGATATTATCTTTATATTTTGGAAGAATGTTTATTTTTCATTAATTCTTGCACAGATTTTTGTGTTTTGTCATGAATGCTGATGCTAGTCAAATGGATTTTAGATCATCTAGTTTCCAAAAGTGAATAATTCTTCTGAGCTATAGATAAGGATTTCTTATAAGACTATGGAAAATAATTCCTTCTTTCATCCTAGCAGTATGCAACCTCATCTCAGAGTATTATCAAATAGAAGCCCATGACATAATTAAAAAAAAACTTGCAGCCTAGTGCTAAGTATCAACATTTGGCACTACATGGTGCAAAATATGAATACAATATTTAAAGTAATATTATTTGGTCTGGCATTTAAAGGCTATTTAAAGTTCTCCCTTGTGAGGTTTCATGAAATCTTCATCGACAATAGGATGACATTTAATCTGTAGTTCATATTCTGAAGGATATTTTGCAGTAATGGGTCTTGCCAAATCATTTTAGATATATATATAGAAAACTAATATCCTCCACAGCTATTGTAGAACATGGATACAAATCATGAACATTAGTGAGGATGCACTCAGTCGTCTTGATAAGATACAGTTCTAATAATTGTGCATATGTTATAGTTCCATAGTTCAGTCAGCCAAAGCATGCATTATAGTAATGTTAGCAGCAATATGAGTTAAACTAAAATGTATTTTTATAACAATTCAGAAAGGTTCAGTACATGTGTCCCTGATGTGACCAGGTTACTTTAATATATAACTATGCATGTTATCCACAAGAGTATTAAAATTAAACTTTCAAACAAAATACATTTTGAATTATACTTAACTCTGACAAGGGAAACTAACTAGTTGGCCATCATTGAGAATGCGCCCTTTTTCCCACAGTAGTGAAATCTTGGAGTTGGTATATTTAGTTAAGGCATGTGGGGGGTGCACTCCCTGACCTGGGTGGGTTTTAAATTATGTGGTTCTTGTGACAGTTGCTAGGTTGGTCCACTAGTTAATTTTCCAGGGAAAACATTTGCAGACATGCTCATTCGCTGAATTTAGATTTTGATTTATTAAGTCTGATAAATACATATTTAATGGTTTGTGCTTTCTACAAAATGATATAGACCCACTATCCTGTAGTTGTTTATTTAAAATAAACCCACTTTGATCACTGTTAATTAGTTTAGGTACAGTATAAGTAGATTAATCGTGTTAGCTAAAATGGACATGAACATCTTAAAGCAGTGGCAGCTAATGCTATTGTGTGTGAAATGCCCCAGTTAAATCTATTTGGTGGCTAGAGACTGGCTCAAACTCTGTATCTTGGATACAGCTAGCAAGAGCCTTAATTCCCTACCCACCACCACTTGTGAAAATGTTTCAGATTTTTGCCTCATATCTTTGTTCTGTTCCTCATAAAATCTGTGGTTTTCTGGATTTTGAATTCAGTAAATAATGATGGACATTTGAATTTCATACTTCATATTCTTCAGAAAGTACATGGTAACACAAAACCTTTTATTCTAGCAATTTTCTAAGTTTATAAGATCAATACTTGAAATGTGGCCCTATGTTGGGGTTGTATTCTCCCATTATTGGCTTTTGTCCAGGGTTTTTTGTGCTATGAGGTTGAGAGCTATGGTGAGAACTGCATTCACTAAATGATAGCCATTTAAGTTTCAGTCTTCCTATCTTTACAGAAACAGCTAATTTGGCATAGTGGTATGTTGCTTTGACTGTAGTGCACAGGGTACTGGCTTCAAGACTTGGCAGTGAAATGCATGTTGGTAACACAGCATTTTATTCTAGCAACTTTCCAAGATTATACAAGCAATGTTTAAAATGTGTCCCTGGTTTTTGGGTTTTTGTCCCCCCCAAATAAATTTTGGCTTTTTCCAGATTTCATGTGCTGCAAAGTTGAGAGATACAGTCGAGTGTCACAGATTTTACAAAGAGCTGAGAGCTTCAGGGGAAGAGAACTTTAGTGCTGCTTATGTTGAGTCTGCTTGCATTGTTAAAAGCACAACATGTAATATATTTGCTTTTGATGCAGAATGCTGTGGGTCCTACTCCCACAGTATGTAGATGCATTGCTAATACTGTACTGTGTTGTACTTTTAAAGGGGGTGGATGCTGCAGTCCTGAGAATGTCCTCTGTGGCAGAGATACCTAGTAACTAGACAAACTCAAGTTGCTTTCCAAGTGCTTGTTTATTCAAATATTTACTGAAATTTGAAAAAGTCCTGAGGATTTACAAACAACACCACCACCCATGGTAACAGCTGCAGTAAAAGGAAGCTGTTTACAAGATGTGTTATGCTGTGACACATTTCCCACAATGAGAAAAAAATCTCATTATCAGCTAATTTGCATGCTACTGAATAACCAAAAACTACTGCTAGTTCGAATCAACACTCTCCTGCAGTAGTTAACACTGGCAGCACATGCATTGTGTTGGCACAGGCACCCTTCTTCACTCTCCCACACAAATGCACACATTCAAGCACTCACACAAATACGTAAATACACACACACACACACACACACACACACACACACACACACACACACACTCTCCAAACACCTCTTAACTTTCCCTGAGTTAGTAGAAAAAGCTATTAGCCCTCACCTTCACTATACACATTAGGTACTATTTTCAAGCTTCCCCAATCTCTAGTATTGGTGACTTGATCTAACATCCTCTGTGTGAGGTGGGGGGGGTACAAGGTTTGAGTCCTTTGTCACCCCTTTAAGGCATGCTATATAGAGTATCCATGGTTTTAGTAATGCCCCCCCAAAAAATCCATATTGCCTTTCTTTTTTTTTTATTAAGTGTCTTTAAGGCATGCTCCATAGAGCATCCCTGGTATCTAGTGTGGAATTATTTAGATGACTGGTGGATTGTAGATGTTTGAGTAGACTTTTATGATAGAAATGTTCTGAATTGGGCAGTTTTGTCATTATTGGTGCATGCATTTTGTTTCATTGTTTACTAGAAAAATGTTCAAAACAATACATTTAAAATGCTGTCTAACAACTGTACTGTATTATACAATATAATTTAATACAATCAGGAAGGTGTGTCAAAGAACACATGTATGTTTCGTGTGCAAGGGGCCTATGGTTTGAAAACAGTCCAAAGTTAATCTTTATCAGCACTGGCCAGATGTATTTTCTTTGAATGTGGGTTTCAGTGCTGTTTCAATGAATGTGAATTTCAAGGGCAGAGAAGTTTTAATGCTAAGTTTATTTTCATTTTGAGACTGCATTGCTTTGTTTAGCACATGCCCATTAGTGTTTATGCTGTAAAATGCAAAGTAAAACTTTTAAATGAAATACAAATCATTGTAGAAGTAAAGCAATATGCACATTATAGTGACTATGGTAAATGGGGTGAAATAGCCAGGTAATGTGGACATTGGAATGACAGCGGGGGGGAGGTCCCATTCAACCATGATTTTGTGACGGGGGAAGGGCAGCAAACTCATACACCCCCGGCAGATCTATATCTCTCAACTGTCAAGATTTTTGCAAAATGCATAGATTTTTGCTTATTTTTGGTTTCTTCCTCATACAATTTGTGGTTTTCTGGAAAATCATTTAGGAATGATGTCACTAAATAATGACAGACATTGAGTTTCAGACTACATACCCTTCAGAAAAATGCATGTTAAAGCAAGACCTGTTATTCTATCAACTGTCTGAGTTTATCCAAGAGCAATTTTTAGTACTGTTTGTATGTTCCCCCAATATATTTGGCCTTGTCCAGATTTCCTGTATTAAGAGGTTGAGAGGTACACCCAAATAAATTGCTTTATAGAATTAGATATATCCAAACCTCTCAGCTGTCCCAATTGTGGCTCAAAATGTTGCTCTCCCCCTAATAATCCCTTCGCAAAAATGGTAATTTTGGAAGAAAACGTGGAGGGTTTACAATTAATAAATAATTGTAATGATTAGAGTTATAGATTACTTTTATTTCATAAAATGCATGTATATTCTCTTATTTTGTCAGCTGCTCAACTTAACAGTACTAATATTTAAAAAGTGTCCCTTCTTTGACAGGTTCCCAGGTGTATTGTGTGGCTATTTTATATTTTTGCATCACATTTTTGGTCTGTTTTTCACAAAATTGTGTTTTTCGGGCAAATTAGTGGCAAATCATTAAAGACTGAAGTTAGAAAATAGTGACAGACATTTGAGTTTCGGATTTCATACCCTTCAGAAAATTCATACCAATGCAAGACCAAGTATCCAATTATCTTTCTAAGTTTATAAGAGCAATATTTAAAAATTGTCCTGATTTTTGGGCCATTGTCCCACTTCTATTTATGATTTTATCCAGATTTCTTTCTTTGAGGTTGAGAGGTATGAGTTTCAGACTACATACCCTTCAGAAAAATGCATGTTAAAGCAAGACCTGTTATTCTATCAACTGTCTGAGTTTATCCAAGAGCAATTTTTAGTACTGTTTGTATGTTCCCCCAATATATTTGGCCTTGTCCAGATTTCCTGTATTAAGAGGTTGAGAGGTACACCCAAATAAATTGCTTTATAGAATTAGATATATCCAAACCTCTCAGCTGTCCCAATTGTGGCTCAAAATGTAGCTCTCCCCCTAATAATCCCTTCGCAAAAATGGTAATTTTGGAAGAAAACGTGGAGGGTTTACAATTAATAAATAATTGTAATGATTAGAGTTATTGATTACTTTTATTTCATAAAATGCATGTATATTCTCTTATTTTGTCAGCTGCTCAACTTAACAGTACTAATATTTAAAAAGTGTCCCTTCTTTGACAGGTTCCCAGGTGTATTGTGTGGCTATTTTATATTTTTGCATCACATTTTTGGTCTGTTTTTCACAAAATTGTGTTTTTCGGGCAAATTAGTGGCAAATCATTAAAGACTGAAGTTAGAAAATAGTGACAGACATTTGAGTTTCGGATTTCATACCCTTCAGAAAATTCATACCAATGCAAGACCAAGTATCCAATTATCTTTCTAAGTTTATAAGAGCAATATTTAAAAATTGTCCTGATTTTTGGGCCATTGTCCCACTTCTATTTATGATTTTATCCAGATTTCTTTCTTTGAGGTTGAGAGGTATGACAAATGTGTCAGGGCCATTACCGTCAGCCAGAGACATTTCAAATTGTGACATACTTGTTGCACCCCACTCCCCCATATATTGACTCTGGATGTGTCCAAGCAAGGCAAGGAGCAGTTATACAGTGTAAGTGTGTTGAGTATTCCCCCATCCAAAGTAGGCACAAGTACTACAGTGGCTTTTCATTTGTCCTTGATTTTGCAGAATGTTCTGGTTTTCTGTCATATTTTTATACTGTTGAGTTATGCTTCTTATTATTCAGAAAATGCATGTTGTTGCAGTGCCTGTTGCAATGTGTTTAAGTAGCAATGCTTTAATAACCATCAGGTAAGCTTGTCTGAGATTGTAAGATCTTATAATTCTCTAATCCTACTATTCCACTCAAGAAACTATATATTTACTACAGCAATGCTTTATTTTTCTACAAAATTTAACCTAAAAAATTTTATTGCACCTGCTTAAATCTTGGTTTTCTACAAAATGAAACCTAAAAATTGCATTCTAAATGCTTACTCTTTATTTTGTCTTGAACCCACAAATGACTGAAATTGTAAACTGCTGTAATCTTTTTGTTACCACTGATTTAAAGCTTTGTCTTTAACCTACAAATGATTGAAATTGTAAACTGCTGTAATCTTTTTGTAACCTTTGTTTTGGAGCTTTTCTCCCCAGGACTCCACTGAAAACAGGTTCTTATTGGCCCAATGGACTATTCTGGTAAACCAACTGCAAATAAATAAATAATAAATTTAATAAGCATACTGTTAAAGAATTACCAACACTGAAAGCCTTTTTGTTGTTGCCATGTAGAGAATATTTACATAACTAGATAACGTACAAGTCTTAGGTATTGAAATACTGTGACAGTATTTGTAATAAAGTACAGGATTACAGTATTTTCAGAAGCTCATTGCATTTGTTGGAGACTTGCAGTCATCTTTGCAGGCTTTACCCATAAAATAAATAGAGTGCCAATCTATCATGTGTGGTCCATAACCTGTGTAGTAATCATTTAATGAATTTATGTTGAGCTTGTTTTGTGTTTGCTATTCATTTTTTACTTTGATCACGTTTTTCCCATGCAACAAGTAGATAGTTGTCAGGCAGCAGGTCTTTTTTGGATAAGAAACATTTTTACAAGTGGGTATATCAGAGACTGCTACTTTCAGCTTGTTACTTGGTACTTTTATTAAGCTTAATATAAATTATAATTAGAACTGCAGTGCAAAGAGAAGTGGTTTGAGCTGGGTGCTGCTTGTTTTTTTACACTTGATTTTGACTGGCTTTCCAGTAATGTATTTAAAAAGTAATTTATTTGTTCATGCCTCACAACCTTTTTGTTTCCATCTAGGTATTAAGTAAGCTGTCATGTAGCCAATGCATTGAAATATTTTTTCCTTCTACACTTCATTTTGTCTTGATTGGACTCTCATAATGATGGTTTGGCACTCAACGCAGCATATTTAATTAAAGTCCCAGTGTTTGTGGTTTTGAGCATAGCCCCGCTCCTTTCTGGTCAGCCATACCACTTTGCATTGGCCCCACCCATTCAGCTGTCTACTGCAGCCCCCCTTTGATTTGAAGTCACCAGCCGCCACTGTCTTATAGTCCATATTAAAAAGTGAAATGGGTGTATATGATGAGCACTTTGCAGGATCCTTATCTTGTTTTATGAAGGGACTTCAGCAGTTGTTTTTATTTCTCTGTAGACCTTATCTAATATTTTAACTGCATCATCTGGTAGTGTTGTATATATTTCTGGTATAAGATCATCTAATCTCAGCATCTTATTATTTTTTAACTTTTTTATTTGATCTTTTATTTCTTTTAAAGTGAATGGTAATCATGTTTTTATTTGTTCACTTGTTATTTTATTATTTATATTTTCCTTAGAAAAGTTTCAACTATATCATCATCTAGGTTATTTGTATTATTATTTAGATTTTCATAAAATATTTAAAGCCCACAAGAATACTTTTGATATCTGTTCTTTTTTCTTTTCTATTATGTATATGTGTTATAATTTCTTTGATATGATTTAGTTTATCATTGGCATTTTCTGGTTGCTAAGGCCAGTTGCTTACTTGTGCTAATTTTACACTGGAGTAATTAATTTCCTGCATTTTCATGCTAGAACAATTAACTCTCAGGGTTCTCACACTAGAACAATTAACTCCCAGGGTTCTCACTCTAGAACAATTAACTCCCGGGGTTCTCACACTGGAACAATTAACTCCCCAGGTTCTCGCACTGGAACAATTAACTCCCCAGGTTCTCACACTGGAACAATTAACTCTGTGGATTCTTTAGCTGATCCTCTGAGAACCAACTTTTTATTCTTCTTCAGTTACTTGGCTGGGCACACAGCAAAGGAAGTCTGTCATGTATTTGTGAGCTTGAGAATGTTTGTCATCCAAAACAGCAGGCTGGTTGAATAAATAGCTGCCACACATGGTCTGATGAATATTTGAGAATTGCAAGCACTATATTTACCACTTTCTAAGTAAACACATGAGAGACTTGTTTTCTAACACCTTTTGTTTAAGGTTCCATTATGTTGCCTTTCACTTTACTTACAATAGCAACAAAATCCTGGTATCTCATTTATAATTTAAAAAATTCATGATGAAACAGAATTTCAATGCATTTTTATGGCAAGTATGCACACAGTTACTTTGCTTCTTTGTTAAAGGTCTAAGCATTATTTGGCAGTTTGCTATTTTAAAAGCATGCCAGTCAATACCAAATATAACCACTTAAATGCATAGTTATCCCTAGTTGTTCTGGACACATATTTGTAACCAAATATAATTCATTTGCTTTTCAAGACTTAGTGATAATTCAAAATCTAATGATTTTAATAAAATGAACAGGGGCAGGTTACTCTGTATCATTTTTATTAACAGAAACAAAAGGACTATAGGAGCACTTTCTGCCGATCTCAGCTGTTTTCAAAATATATAGTCTTCTGTTTTCAAGTCAGACCCAACAGAAGGTAGCTTTCCAAAAGCACATTCTTTCACTTTAACTTTTTTGTAGTACATGACATCAAAAATCATTTTTGTTGTAAGTTCTGGTTTGCTTATGAGTTGGTATCCTAGTTTTAAAATAGCTTCCAGCAAACCTTTAACAGTGGAATGACCTGTTGCAAAGTGAGGTGTTCTTCTACAATCCCTTAAAATTACTATATACTTTTTGCAAGGGAAATGCTTTTCATTAACGTGTCTCAGTGATTTTCCTAAAGCATGTTTGGATCTTTCTAGAATTCCATTATCCTAAGGCCATAAAAGATCCATTATGTAAAGCCCCAAATAATAGCAATGTTTGCAACTTTCTGGGCATTAAAAGGAGTAGCATTGTCAGTTTTAGGTGCACCCGGTATTCTAATTAAATTATCTTATCAATATTAGGAATGATTACAGAAGCAGATATGCATGCAAGTAGTTAATCTGCTTGGTATATACTGTGGTCATCAGTGATGATGATTTGTTTATGGACAATGGAAAACAAACATTTGCACTGTTAGCACTTTCTTTTACATTTAAAGAGACATTTTGAAGACTAAACAGCTGATTTGATTTCTGGAAGATAATAGCATATTATTATTTGCAGACACTATATTTACCAGTCAACCTTTTGAAATAAACCCTGGTCACCACTACTCTGTCTCAAAGCAAATAGAATAATATTAAGAGAATAATTTTAAATGTGACATTTTAATTACAATTATGATCATCTCATTTGGGAATTTCCACATCAAACTTACACCAGTTGATCTTAAAGGTCATTTGCATTCAGGATTCTACACTGCAATTTAACCAATTGACACCTGATAGCTGACAATTAATGTCGCATTCCTGAGGGGTGGAAGATGGGCAACAGATGCCAGGAGATGTGAATCAGAACAACCTTTACTTGGGAGGAAAAGAGTTTGTTTTTAGTTCTAGAAATAAAACAACTTTTGTGTGACGTGTTTAATTGAAACAATTTTCTCACTTTGAAGCTGATTAATCATGACACCGAATATTCCAAAGTCAAAGCCATGATTAGCTTACAGTGTAATAGTAGTGCTATGTGCTGTCTCTCTTTCAAACTTTGAATGAGATAAGACAGCCCGTACAACTAGTGACATAGGCATGAAGCTAAACACAGTATGGTCAGCATCATCAACAGTATAGGTGGGAATGAGTTAGTAATAAATCTCTGGGAAAAATAACTCACTAATCAGGAAAAACTTTATCCAGGTGATATTCAAAGTAAAAGAAAAATAATACCTACTTACCCTTCATAGGGTGTTTTACCTTGTTTCCATTGCCTAGTCATTAAAGAGAATTGCAAATTTGCAGTCACCTCATTATTGACTTGTCAGCCAGGGGGTACAATCCATTATTTACTGGATATACTTTTACCACACAGCTGGTCAGATTGTTGTGATCCTTCAAATTGGCTATAGCTCATTGTAATAGAGTGGTTGCAGGCCTGGTTTTTACAAAGATGTTACTGAGTGTTCACTGGCTTGAGATACTAACAGACAATACTGCTGTGGTCTGTTACTCTAGTGTGTGGTCTAGGTGAAGTGTGCAGCTTGTTGAGTCAGCATATGGCATCATGAAGAAGAAGGTTATATAATATTTTATTTCCATGATTTTTACAGTTTATTGTCTCTGAACTAATGTTCCATAATCCTAAATGATTGTAAGTATGCATATTTGCTAAATAACTTTGCTACCTTTTGAAGATTTTTTTTACATAAATGCAGCAAACAAGTATAATGGCATAAGGAAACCTTGATTCAGATGCGATGCAGGATCTGTTCTGGTGCCCATCCACTCTAAGCTCAGAAGCAAAAAATAAAAAAAGGGCTGCTTCCTGCTTTAGCCAGTGCTCTCCACCTCATGAGTTAGGAAAATCCATTTCTGTGACCCTCAACTCTAAGTTGACGAGCATAAAAAAGGTCCTACTTCAGAACTAGCATTTCTACTTTTAAAACTGTGGCTTGCTAAAACTTGTACCACCGATGAAGCACTAAACACTTCAGTCCTGACAGCAAAAATAGTATCACATTAATTTCTTTGCTACCATTCAGAAATGCCAGTATGAAAATGAATGCTGGTACTGTACCAAAGCTGGATGCAGCACTAGATGACCTAGGCAGTTACCTAGGGTCCATGTTGGCTTGGAGGGCCAATAAAAAAACTAACATTTTCTGCAAATAAAAAGTTGAAAGTCATCCGTTAAAAACTGAAGGGCTTTAGGACTTTCTAGAATAATACAGGAGGTCTGTAGGACCTTGAGGGAGAATTCTTCATTTGTTAAGTAAAACTGAAAGCCCCAGAATACTTTAGGATAATGTTCTAATGCAGACACCACCTATAAGACAGAACTACAGGAGATTTCATATTGATAGTTAAGCAGAGTAGGACTATGGCACATTCATGTAAGCAGATTTGATAGAGGGCTGCAGTGTGGAAGATTTGATGGCCATCCAGCATGGACTGAAGCCAGTGTGAGTCTGCCCAAAGAGTGTGTGTGTGAGTGTGTGTGTGTGTGTGTGTGTGTGTGTGCATGTGTGTGTGTGTGTGTGTGTGTGTGTGTGTGTGTGTGTGTGTGTGTGTGTGTGTGTGTGTGTGTGTGTGTGTTCTCTTCCTCCACCAGGCAGATCAATTACTGATACTACTGTACAGCATGGTGGGGGTGCTGCACTCCTGAGTGTGTCCTCCTTTGGATGAGATGCTTAGTAATCATGAAACTGTTGTCTGTCTGTCAGCCATTCCCTATTGCATATCACCGACACTCTTTTTTTTAAAGTAACATAGGAAATTTTAGTCTTCAAGGGCAGCAGGCACTGAATTTGTTGATAAAGCACTGAAATGGAAAGTTAGTTACCATTCTATTTAATGTAGAAGTATTCACATGACTTTTACTTCAGCAGAGATTGGGCATATTGACTTCTATCGGTAGACTATAATGCCAGCATCCTGAGTGGCCTTTTATGGCCGAAATGTTCTGAAATGGGTAACATTGTCATTATTTGTTCATATGTTTTTTCTCACTGCTTACTTGAAAATGTTCAAAACTACAAATTTAAAATGCACTTTTACAAGTGGGGCTGTATTAAACAAAGAATACCTTAATTTAATACAATCAGGAAAGTGAATCAAAGAATACATGCATTTATGCATGGTTCTAAAAATGTGTGCAGGGGGGGGCCATGGCTTGAAAGAGAAATGGCAAATCAGAGAATTATGAGAAGTGCAAAGTAAGATGAAAGAATTACAGACAGAAGTCACAGTCTCATGTATATGCCCCATTAGCTGCATGAGAGGTAGCATATGTTTTCTGGGCATATTAGCATACTTATGGAGAAAATGACACCGTTACACACAAGGATATGGTAGATACTGTGCAGTGACCATTAGATGGCACAGTGTAACCCCACCACATAACAGGTCTCCACAGAAACCCACATTAAATGTAGCTGGAAGGTGACATCAACTGCCTCTACTACCTCTACCAGGCACTGGTGATCCTCACAGTGGCCTACACTTATTTCCTAAGCTGACATTGGTTAATACCTGCCAGTAGCAAGAGACGTTGCAAACACCAAACAGGAGCAAAGATTACAAAGCTGTCCACTTATGTTATCGTTCAGGGTTATGGTGCCTTACCTTTGCTTGCCATACACAAACGTTATCAGGTTGGTGGTACTGCAGGCCTTCATTACGATGTCGGCACTATTCCTGTATCATGCAGATGGCCACAGATAAGGCCAACATCTCAGCCAGGTCATACCAGGCATCATCATGTGGAAGACACCGTCACTGCAGCTCAGTAGGTGCCCCATGAATAGAATGTGAAGGAGACCGAGCACAGTCTTGCTCTCTTTCATATAGAATGCGGGCACTCTTTGGAGGGCACTAAAAGAAGCTGTCATTCATCTGAACTGAATTTCTTATTTACTTTAATAATGAAAAAATGATAGACTGAACTTTGATTGTAATGCAGTTTCTGAATGATGGGATGTACAACACAGCGACAGGTGCAAAGCAGCATATGTGTACTCATGCAGATCTGCTGCATAAGTTCATAATTGTGAACTGCAAGAGGTGAGCACATGCAGCAATATGTCCATTATACAAGAGATGCATGGCAACAAAATAAAGTGATTCATAGACATTCATACAGTCTGAGCTAATTTGCCCATGCATTGATTAAACAAGTAAAATATTTAATTTTTTTATGAGTGTTCCTAGATTTCATGTGGTAGGTGATGTAGATTTGGTACCTCTACTGGCTATCTTGATGATAGTATTAGGAGGCAGATCAGACTTTCTTGCCTAACTATCAGCTCTGAGGAGGTATGCAGTACTCCGAAATGGTGCGGTAAGCAGTTTTTATTTACCTTCCTAAAGATGCTCATTTATTTTACCAAAGGCCATCGATATGAATGCATGCTTATGCATGTTTATTTTGTACGTAGATTGTGCTGGTAATAAGGTAGCTCACAATATCAGGACAACCTGTCCCCTTGCATACCTGTTATTATGTATGGTAATAGTATGCATTTTTAATCTACATATGACCTATGGTAGTGAGTATAGCAGTTCTCTGCTTAAACATGTGTATCTCCTTACTGCATTAGCATACAGACATATCTTCAACATTTACAATGGTGTCCCATAATGTTTGAAGCAGTGATGGCTGCCTTACTCTATGCGTGCCTGTTGGCCCTTCCAAACTGTATGAGCCCTATGAGGAGAGCATATGTACCAATGTGTGGCAAGCATATCTGCTATATGCATTCCTATTATTTGTCCTTACAGCTATCATATGACAATTCTTCATAGCTGTCCCATTGAATGTAGTACAGTATAACTAAATTGCCTCTAGGTCTATAACTGTCATCCTATCAGTCCCAGTATTATACAGTCTATAGCTCTTTTTCATGTGCTTCTAGCTGCCTGCATGTATTCAGGTGAATGATGGAGACTGGACAGTTTCAGCCCTGCTGAAAAGAAATTATATCTTACTACAGGTATTTTAGGACACATGGACTTTACCTGCTGGTGAATGTGGATGCTGGCCAGTGTTTATGAGGCCAGGTGTGGCAGCCACTGGTCCATGAGACATCGATACCTAGAAATTCACCTCAAGAGCAGAGCATGCTTAGAAGTAAAAAAAAATGACTGTGGTATGACAAATCTGTGCTATCAGTTTAAATTGAAAGAAGGAATTATTGCATACTTTAATTGTCAGTTATAAGTTGTGAGTTGTGATTGGAAACAATATTCCAGAAGGTACCACCTAAGTTGAAAGCACATGCATATATACTTAGCTATGTAGTCAACCATTTTAAATTTCCTTTTGCAATGTTTTACTGAGCTGCTAATTTCTATTCCAAATAAATTTATTACCGCAACATGACTTGTTTATTAGTGAATTTACTTTGAGGCAGACAGTGTTCTGGACATTTACACCAATAAACGATTATCAAATATACAGCAAAAGTTAAACTTTCATTAGGCACTATCACTGGAAAAAGAGCATTATACTTGCATCTCACTCTTCTCAAATAGAAGAGCTGCAGTTGAGAAATAAGAATACAGAACTTAAATTTAGAGAACTGTTCTTGATAAGGAAGGACTTGAGCATGTGAATACTTTATTAGGCACACAAAACTAGTGGTCATTGGGAACACCCATCATGTCACATCTAAGTCAAATTTGCCAAGATATTTTATCTTTAGAGGTTTACATTTTTTGGATAGAGATGAAGTCACAAGGATGGACAGAGAGTTGGGAGTGAGATGCAAAGTTGTTAGTGTGAAAGTTTATTTCACTGCAGACTATAACCTGACAAAATTCTAACAGTTCGTACATAAAAGACTCAGGCTTTCATGTCCAACTTTGTTTTCTAACTGTACTGGTAACTCAGAAAAGTGAATAGACCCTCACCATTGAATAGCTAGCAGACATTGATGCCTACTTGGACTCATTGATGACCAGAGACCAGTTGTTGATGGGCAATCAGTCCAATTATTGGACTGAACTCTTGAAAGGGAAGGGAGATATGTTAGGTCACAAAGAGAAGCAACACTGTAGCAGGATCACCTATTCAACAGGTGATAAGAGACTGGGGAGTACATGTGACAGGAGTCTGGGGGATACAGGTGACAGGATTCTGGGAGGTATAGGCAGGACTGACTCAGAAGCAAAGCTGCTTTTGGGTAGTTGAGAAATCTGGGTTAGGCTTCCCAATGATCTCCTGAATCACACCATAGTAACTACTTATAAACCTTGGCAAATGAATTGTAACCACAGATTCATGTATGGTGTTAATATGAATGATGTTCTCTCCAGAGGCAACTAGACTAATTTTTCACTGCAAGGGGACTATGTCTAAGATACTAAATGGCTCTGCAGCTCTAAGCTTAGCAGTAACACCTATGAACCTATCAAAAAAAGAGTATGCATTTATGTCAGAACTCTATAAAGGGAACTCCCAGGCTTTTATCAGTTGAAGACTGCAAGGCCCTTGTGAATGGAGGAAAAAAAAATCTTGGTGATAGCATCTGCAATTGCACATTTTTTTCAAGAAAATTAAGAATCTGATAGGGTTTAGATAGCTGACAGGGAGGTCTCTGACACTCACTTGGGCTTTCTTTCCAAGCTTGTATGATGACTGTATATAGTTAATCAGTCTGCCTATAATACTATTTTCCAGACACGTAAAGCTAGATAAGATAGATTTATAGATGATCCTCTTACTAACAAAGAATATGAAGGAGGTATGGCAGCTTGATACATCCACTGATGTATCCATGCCCATGAGTTTATCTTTTATAAGAGGTAAATTACTGACACAGGTCACAAGAGTGATATCAGCCAAGACGGTGTGGGTTAAGTACTGGTTAGAGGTATGCTGCAGAAGAATTAGATTGTTTTTGTGTGTCATGGTCTTGTTCAAATAGAGGAACTCTGATACAGGCAATGTTGTGGAGTAACGGGCCCAACAAGTTCCCCTATGAAGGAGCAGCAGATGATGCAGGATGAAGCTGAAGAGGATGTGTAACAGGAAAGCATTCTAGAACTTTCTGTAGGATGCCTGCAGGAACCAGAGAGCAGAGAATTATTTAAGGGAAGAGCTGATTTAAAAGAGATGGATATAGATAGTATGATCCATGAATGAAAGAAATAGATAACAGAAAGCAAATAAGACCCATAATGTTAGAAGTCTGATAAAACAGATGAAAACAGTAATCAAGATTATTAACAGAAAGTCATGTGATATAACAGATGTAAATAGGATATATTACTGTGAAGCTAAATTAATAACAGAGAAGTAACTATCATATATTACTGTGAAGTAACAGATAATGTCTTATCACATAAACATAGAGGAATATGGGAAAGGAAGTGAAAAAAATAAAATGCCATCATGGAAGCATTGAACAGAGAAAACTATAAAGCAATCAGTGCCTCCTGGGACTTTTATCAATCAATTAAGAAATGTTGTAGGTAAGAAAAGGATATTATTTGGCCCGTTTTGATGCTAAAATTTTATTTTCATTCATTCCCCATGATATAGGATTAACTTGGTTCCATGAAATTACTTTACAACATAAGGGTTTAACCAATGTGAAGGTTAGATTGTTGTATGAGTCCATGAGTTGTCACCAACAATTTTTTAAGGCAAATATTTTAAGCAACTACAAGGAGTTGCTATGGGGGGAGCTTGTGCCCCCATTTTCACCAATGCTGTGTTATGTTAGTGGGAGAGAGAGATAGTGTTTTGAATGGAACTGTATAATCAATGTGCACCATATTTCTGCTACCTAGATTACATATTTATTCTAGGGAAAGGGGGTTTACAACAATTTAATGATTTCATTTGGCATTGGAGAATTTAAAAAAAAACATTTAAATTCAGTTACAACAGTGAACAAAATCAAATTCACTATTTGGACATGAATCTATCAATGAAGTTAGATGGAACATTAGTTACAGGTGTGTTCAGAAAAGCTACATTTAGTAGCTCATTTCTCCATTTTAACAACTGCCATCCATTTCACCAAAAATGGGTTTAGTGAAATCCAGGACTGTTTTTGGAAGAACTGGGTATACTAAAATATATATTCCTTGAAAAGAGAATATCCAATAACCATGGCTCAATAAAACATTAAAAAGGTTAGTAAAAAAAATGGTAGACATGAGCCTATTATTAAATTTGGATTAGAACATGTTAAGAACTGAAAGAATGTTAGAATTGAAGGAACAGACAATGGTAATCATAAGTCAGATGGCCCAAGTGAATTTTCTAACCACATGGTAATACATTTTTCAGTAGATATTGAAAACATTAAAAGAGTTATGTATAATAACTGGAATAGTTTAAGAAGTTTGGATATCCCAGGTCTGCAGACAGGGGGACAATCTAGTTTTATTTTATAAAAGAAGGAAAATATTTAAGAATATTTTAGAAAGAACTATAAAATATCAAGTTACTTTTTTTGTTATACATTCAAAATAAAAATTATCTGAGTAAAAAAAAGCTGTGGTAGATGTAATCAGTACTGCTATATAGACACAGGGAAGAGGCTGAGATTATTAAAATCATTGGCTAGACACTCAATGTAGTGTTCAGCATTTAAGGGTTTTACGTTTTTAATTTTGGAGAAAATTGAAGGGAGTACTTAGCCTCTTTAAGAGGAATCTGGATGACTGGATGGGAAACAGAAAATATACCCCTGGGATCCCACCTGTGTCTCTGTTGGACAGGGGAAACAGGTGCTGACTATGTATATGTATATATATAGGTTAAAAACCCTGTCTCTCTACTCAGTCTCATATAGATTGCTCAGAGGTGACCTTTATCTGGCATACAAGGCAATTTCAGACCCAGCCTTGATGGAGTTGCTGCATATCTGTAAGACAAACTCCACTCGCACAACCTGCATGCAAGGCCTTAACCTAGCTTGTGACATTAGCAGAACTTGTTGGCGGGATAGATTTGTGTCCCAAAGACTCCACTGTCTGTGGAATAGACTTCCTCTCCATGTCAAGCAGGGTACCTACCTCTCTAGCCCTCTTTAAGAAGAATCTGGATGACTGGATGGGAAACAGAAAATATACCCCTGGGATCCCACCTGTGTCTCTGCTGGACAGGAGAAACAGGTGCTGCCTTTAAGGGAACATGGGCAAAATTCTTGGCTAGGCTTATAAGGGCCTCTGGGCCAATAGCCTAGTATAATCCTAAGAACCTATGAACCTATAATAGATGCACCACCAACAAAAGAAGAAATATACACATTTTGGGAAATATTTATGAAAACCCTGTGGACATAACAAAGATGCTGAATGTATAGAAAAAAATGAAAGAAACACTACAGAGTTAAATGTACAAGGATATGAAATGGTATAACGTAATGGCCAGAGAAATTGAAACAAAATTAAGAAAAGCTCCTAAATGGAACCCCCAGGTGCAGATGCAGTACCTAACATCTGGCTAAAAGCATTAACATCTTTATACAAATATTTAGCCCCGAGTAAGAATTACTTATATGCATATCACAAACAGACACCAGATTGGTTAACAACTCCTCCTTGAGAGTGAACTTGCCCATCTTAAAAACTATAGACCAGTAACTTGCTTTCTGATAATGAATAAACTATATACTGGAATTGATGCAGAGTTTATAATGATTTAGAAGAAAACTCCATCATGGCAATAGAACAAAAGAGTAACAAAAGTAAGACATATGGGACAAACGATCATTTGTTGCTAAATAAAGTAATAATGGAGAACTGTAAAAAGGGGAGGAATCTAAGTAAGGCATGGATAGATTACAAAAAAGCATTTAACAGCATTCACATTCATAGATAAACTAGTGCTTATGTATGTATAAGTTGCAGCCTACATTGTTCAATTACATTACAGTGACCATGAAATAGTGGCAAATCACTTTGCAGTTAAGACATGACAAAGGGCAAATTATTATCCCAGAGATAAAAATTCACAGATGGATATTCCACAGTGATTCTTTGTCACTGTTGTTTTCCATTGTCCTTAACCTTGTAAGGTATTTACTCAACAGATGGTCTTGGTTACAATTTGACTCCTGGAACCAGCCTTGCTTAAAGACTTCTTATCTACTATTGTGGATGACTTAAAACTTTGTAGCTCATTAGATGAGTAGTTGAAAGTACAACTCCAAGAGATTAAAACTTTCTCAGATGATATAAGAATGACATTTGGTCAAGATAAATGTGGAAAAACAACTTTTCAAGCAGGAAAGTTGCAGTACCAAGAAGATAATAGGACAGGAATGTGATATAAAGGAACTTGAGCAGGAGGGAGTGTATAAATATATGGGAATAAAACATGAACAAATGTGAATAAAACTCAGTAAGGTATACTTATTAAGATTAAAACTTATATTGAAAACAGTCCAAGCTATAAACCAATTTGCTCTTCCTGTTCTGACTTACAGATTTGGTGTGATTGGCAGGCCTCAAAAAGTATTGGATCAGTTTAACAGAAAAAGTTGAAAAATGCTTCATACTTATTAAATGATATATAAAAAGTAGTGTATACCAAGAATATATATTCAACACCGTGAAGGACATACGGGTCACCTTGAGATTGATTACACGTAGGGATCTGCATTTGTGGGACTGCTTACATATCTGCTGACCTCATCAGATCCAAACATAAAGTTTTAAAACATGAGAGGAAGTCTAAGATTACCTTTTTGCTAAGTTTAGGAGAAGCATTCTCATGTCAAATTAAACCAGAAGTAGACAAAAATCAGACAGCAACTGAATGTGCCAATAAACAAAAGAAATAATATAAGGAGAAAGCTCAGATGAGAAAGAAAGAAAATTTGGAAAATTAAATATAGTGGCAAGTATAGCAATCTCCTGGAACAACCTTGTTGATCAGGATTTTATGCAGGAATGGTTAAGGGGAGGAAAGTTGAAATCATAAGATAAAAGGTTAGTAATGGCAGATGAGGGCAGTGAACTACATTCACAATGGTTTCCAAAGTCTATTGAACATGTCAGAGAAACAGTCAAATGTAGGTTCTGTAAAAAAGAATTGGAAACAGTCATGCACCTTATTGCTAGGTGTAATATGTTCATGGCAAAGGGCCTGTATACTGAAAGGCATAATCCCTTATTAAGGATTGTGCATGTTGCTGTTGTTGTTGTTGTTGTGTCTTTTGGCTTTTCCTGGTTAGGAGTCACCACAGAGGAACTCTGGTCCGCTAATGATTGGCAGTAGAGTTTTACATGCTGAGTTGCTGGCCCTGATGCACAACCTTCAACAAAGGTATGCCCATTCATGCATGTCGCCACACAGAAGACGCTCTAGCTGAGAATCGAACAGGACAACATCTTTCTGTGAGGCGACAACACTACCGCAGCACCAACACCGCATACACTACAATATACAAGTAGCTGAGAAGCACTGGAAGCATGAATCACAAAGCATTGTGGGGAATGGTGGTGTATATCACATGGGGTCACCTATTACCAACAATTTAAAAAATAGATGCAAGGAAACTGGATATAGTAGTCCATGAAAAAAGGACAAAAGGACCATTGATAATTGAAATCACTACACCTAGTAATTAAAGTGTCTCATGTACAGGGAGACACAAAGTCATATAATATCAGGATTTGCAGGCAGAAACTAGATCAATGTGGAAGAAGGACACTCCAGACCATTCCAATAGGAGTAGGACCAATGGGTCTCATAAAAAGAATTTACAGTCATATTTAGATATACTACCAATACAGGTGACTCTGTATGAATTGTAGAAGGATTCATATCTAGGTACACTGCATGTGGTGCAAACAGCACTTTTGGTTAACATCAAAGAATAAAACAATACTAATTTCATGATCTTTAGTTATACTCTGACTTTGGAATTGGGTCAATTCCTGTCATGGTAATAAAACCCCCAAAAATTTGGAGAAATTAAACTAGATAGAAGTCTTTGGTATAAACTTCATGATACAGATTCCTGTAAAGTCTCACTTCAGGGGAGATCTGATACTTTGTTTTGGTGCACAGATGTACAAACATGCAAGTAACTGTAGGCACTGATCTCTTTAAAAGTATGCTTTTTATCTCTTATTTGCTATTGCCTTGAATTTTACATTTTCCAATAGAGTTGTTGCTTAAAAAAAAATAAAAAAGCAGATTTCCTGTTGTTGGACATCACAGCCTGTTTGAAATGAAAGCATGTTGCCCCATGCCATATAATTTCTGAAAGATTTTCCAAAACTTGTCTTGAATCTTTTCTGAAATACTTCTAAGTTTTTTTCTTTTTTTCTGAGTCTACTTTATAATGATTTATATAAACTGGGAAACCCAATATATATTGTGATGAATGTAGCTCTATAACATTTTGGACCAGGAAGGCACACAGTAAAGAGATACATAGAAATAGAAGCAATGTTTCTTATCTTCTAATATGTCACAAATAAAGCCTCCAAGTCTCATATTGAATTACTACCACTAAGAGTGATACTTGCAGGGGGAATCAAAGAAGACAATAGGCACTAGCGTAATTATCCAAACCCTGAAAATGCCAATCAGCTATGTTAGTTTGTGTGCAACCAAGGGAAATGTGGGCCAGTATCCACAGACTGTTAGTGCATTGCAATGCAGAAAAATGTAACGATCAACAATATGAAGGAAGGGGGCAATTTAGAGGCACATATAGCACAGCCATGTTAGGGGAAAACTAGCGTGGTATTCACAGTATGCAAATGACTGCAAAATGATATGGAAATGAGGCTCTAGATGCAAATGAGGAATTGCAAATATGCAAATGACAACAGCAGAGATGACAGACTAATTCAGCGATGGGTAAAGCAGATGTGCAACACTGTGGTGAGCTCTTATTTTGGATTCCCTGAATTAGCAATGTACAGGACAAGACAATGAATGGCACTGCAACAGCTGTATCACAGCGGCATGTGGTAGTAGCTATTCTCATAGCCATTACCTCATCATCCGTGCCACTGAAGATGGTACCACCTGTTCCTAATGTACCGTCATTTGACTGTCCAGCAAATTAAGGGCCGCTTCCATATAGAATGGTATATCATACATTAGCTGGTCAAATTGAGTCACTCACATGTGGAAATAAGCTGCACTATATAGAGGAACAGATATGGTCCCTAGAGACTGCAGAGGCATAATAATCACCATGCAGGCAACCTATGACATTGTCCGTTTCCTGAAATCCTGTAAACCATTGATTGTAGACACAGATTTTTCCATCATGAAGGATCCACTTGCTCTACAGGTCATATGATGCTGAACTGTAAGGGCTACCACAATCTTAGATGTTAGGTGGTATGCAATGTACAAGGCATTATCAATCATGTATCCATGCACCACTTAGGTCATTCCCATGATTCTTATATCATAATCTGGTGCATATCTAACAAGCACCAACAATTATACTGGGTGACTTTCCACAGTCATCTTCTTGGTAGGTGCACATGTAGGCAAGTACAGAACCAATTGTATATACTATATAAAATTACTGTGCAATGATGTAACAAGCCACTTATAATGACATCATTGTAGTGTGTTGCATGCGGTGCTAGATGATGATGACCTCCATATGCAACTCCTAGAGCAAGTTAAAGATGGCTTACAATACTGCACATGCAATGATATGAAACATTGTGCAGAAGGTGTTTGGTCTACATAAGGATGCTTTACACTACTTAGATGCATTTGGTGGGCACAGCAGCCACAACAGCTCTCTCCTGAGACCTGTGAGCAGATATTCATAGCCTATGTCATCTAACATAACATCACTGTGCGAAAAAAGCTTCAGCAGCAAGGAATTATCCCAGCAAGACCTACTATACTAGTTGGATCAACAGATAAGCAGCAGCATAGCCTGTCAGTGTATGAAGCAATATCAGTGGAATTCTGTGTGAGGCAGTGGTACATGCAGCACTGGCAACAGGGTAGTATATGGTTCACAGCTATGGCCACAACACAGACAACACAGAATAAAATGGTGTATGCATTATCTAGGCCAAGCCATAGAATCCAGTGCATGGACAGAGTACATTGCTCATCAGAAATTACCTTATGCACTCAGGTTAGTGAGTGGGAAGGCCAGTTATCATCATTTGCATAAGTGGGAGGCACAGTGAATAGCAATACTATCATAAATTCCAACATTCTAGGAAGTGGGTATGATAACCATGCAGTCTGGTAGCAAGTTGTGGGGTGTCAGGAATCACGTCCTCCAAAGATGTAATGGAGCTGCTATGTTATGAATGGTAACAATTTGTACTACACTGTCCTGTGGTCTCTGGGCTTGATTCAGTCTAAGGCAGGGATGGTGCACAACTAAAACACATGTGTCTTGACTGGGTGTGCCCTTTCAAAAGTTTTCAGATGTTTGTCACTTATGACCAGGCTGACAGCCATGGGTAGGGGTACAGCTCCATTTGATCACAGGAAATATTGATAGTGTAAACTACATGTTTGAGATGTGTACCAGAGGTGGATCCTGAGGAGTATAGGTGGCCACATGTGGGGGTCCAGCCACAGCCAGGTGTGGTGGCCTGTGTGGTCACACCTGACAGAAATGCTGTCTCATTAACATTATGTGTATCTGGGTATGTCCAGCCTGTGAACACCCAACTCACATCTGGACCTTCGATGTCAACAAATGCCATAACCAGTAAATTCAGAATAGGGGACAATTACCTTCTACTACAAGGATGCACCATAATCATGATCATCATCAACCCTTTTTTCTCATTTTCTACATGGGGTTGGGGTGTTGTGTTAACTGTTGCCATCTTTCTGTATTCAATGCCACACTTCTGCCTCCTTTGATACTCATGCCTGACTGCCACAGACCTTCTGTTACTATATCCATCCACCTCTTTGCTGGATGCCCTAATTTCCTCTTACCTTCTTCCTGTCTCTCCCAAATCTTCTTCACCAAATTGTCTTCTACTTTTCCGCACATGTGACTGAGCTACTGCAATCTGTTCTCTTTGATCTTTTCTGCAATTGGAGCTACTTTAGCTTCTGCTCTTATGATCTCATTTCTTCATGTCCCACAGTGTGCATCCTATCACCCTTCTCAGGCACTTCATTTCCATCACCTCTAGCTTTCTCATCTGCTCTGCCTTCACTACACACATTTCTGTACCATACATTAGTACCAGTTGCACCACTCTTGTGTACACCTTACCTTTCAGCTTCTTTGGCATTTTATGTCATAGACTATACCTGACATCCCATGCTAGTTAGCTGCAGCCTTTCTGATTTTAGCTTTGACCTCTTCATTCAGAATCCCCTTCTCCTCAGACATCCCTCACAGTTATTAACCTGTTCCACTATCATCCCTTCTATCTCAGTTCTCAGCTTCTTCTCATTTCCCCAATTTGCTGCCATTACCACTGTCTTATTTATACTTAGTAGTATCTATTCTCATAGCCATTATACCACCATTCCTCTGTTTTGCATTCCATTCCCCTATCCTTTGTCGAAGTTCTTTCTCAGAGTCTGCCTATAATGCCATATCCTCCGCATACAGCAACTTTGTTGACATGCCCCTTCTGACCTGTTTGCCAGTGTAATCCATCACCAGTATGAACAGCAGTGGTCTCAGAGTTGAACCATGTTACACACCCACTCCCACTGGGAACTTTTCTGTGAGACCAAACATTGTTTGTACTTGAGTCACTGGGTCCTTGCACATAGCCTGCACATATTCTACAAATGTTTCAGGGACCTAGAACCACCACAGTACTGCCAAAATCAGCTATCTTGGGAATTTGGCATATGCTTTCTCCAAGTTTAGGAATGACCAGATGGACCCTTTCCTCATCACTAGCTTCTTCTCAAGTATCTGTCTCACTGCAAACATCAGGTCAGTTGTGCTGCATCCTGATCTGAATCTGAACTACTGATCTTCCATCTTACTTTCTACTACTCTGTGTATCTGTTTATCAATCATCTTCTCCAGAACCTTCATGCAGTGTGATAGGAGTTGGATACCTCTGTACTGCCTGCAGTTATGGATGTCCCCTTCGTTCTTGTACACTGGCATGAGTATGCTTATTCTCCAGTCATCTGGGATATGCCTTTCTCTCCACATTGCTAGAAGTATCCTCAGGACCCATTTCTCTCCTATCTCAACCAGCCTTTTTATCATATCTGACGTGACCTCATCTGAGCCTGCTGCTTTCCCTGACTTCATTTTCCTTAGTGCTATTCTTACTTCTTCTGTGGTGGGCTCCTATTCATCTCTGATTGTAGGCTGTGTTTGGAGCAGTGCAGCTTCTGTGGGGTTTTCTTCAGTCAGAAGCTGGTGGAAGTACTCCTTCCATCTGCCTTTGATGTCCTGTGGAGTGGTGAAAAGGTTGCTACTGGCAGCCTTATGAAGGGTGTCTGACTATCTTCTTTATCTTTCTGTCTTTGCCTTGCAACCTGATATAGTTTCTTTCTGCCAACTGCTGAGTCATTTTCCAGAAGCTAGTAGAGTGCCTTTGATACCCAGTTCTTTGCCATTAATAGCTTCATAGGTAGGTACTACGCTATTGGCCCAAGGACCTAAGTAAGCCTAGCCAACAAGGTTCCCTGGCTTATGCCACCCAAGAAAGTTATTTTCCTGTGCCCCTGCCAAGCAGAGCCACAGAAGTGATCCCTGGGGTGTATTTCCTATTTCCCATCCACTCATCAAGATTTCTCTTGAAGAGTGCTAATGAGGAACTTTGCTTGACATAGATGGGTAGCTTGTTCCAGAATATGAGCAGTCTCTGGGACAGGAATCTATCCCTCCAGATAGGTTCATAGGTAGGTACTAGCAACTCCTTTCTTAGCTTCTTCGTTAGTCAGCCAGTATTCCTTTCTAGCATGGACTGTCTTTTCTATCTCCCACATTTTCTTGACTCTTTCTTTCTTTTGATGACTTCCTGGACTTCTACAGTCCGCCACCTGCCTTCCTTATGTACCCTATTTCCATACCTTGCTCAGCCACATATATGTTCTATAGTCCTCACACATGCTGCTTTGAGGTGTTGCCATTCTTCTTCAAACTCCACCTATTTCCTCCTCTTCTTGGGGCGCTAGAGCCCTGAGTAATTCCTTGAACTGTTATACTTTCTCTACAGTCAACTTCCAGGTCTTCCACCAAGACTCTGTTGACCTTAGAGCCTCCTCTGACCATTGCTTGCAGCTGATCGTGGCAACCAGTGTTTTATGCTGTGGGCCAATTCTTTCACTGGAGATGACTTTGGAATTGTGTATTCTATCCCAGTGCCCTTTCCTTACAAAGAGGAAGTCTACCTGAGTTGCACATTCACCACTGTTGTATGTGATCTTGTGACTTTCTCTCTTTCTGAAACGTGTTGGCTATTATTAAGCCATCTGACAGACAGAAGTCTAGAATGGCTTCTCCTTCTTTATTCCTGTTGCCCCACCCATGTGGACCCAGGCACTCCTCATATCTTGTTCTGTCTGTCTTGATATGTGCATTCAAGTCACCCATTACCAACACCGATTCATGTTGTCCTTCTGTGTCTAGTAGGTCCTGTGACTGCTGTATGAATGTATTCTTTTCCACACCATCACAGCCCTGCTGTAGGGCAAAGGTTGAGATTATGAATACTGCTCTATTGTTACATTGGAGTGTGATTGCCACGAGTCTGTCACTAACTCTGATGCTATCCCTCACTGCCTCCTGAATTGTCTCTCTCATGACAATTCCCTCACCATTTCTAGCCTGTCCTGTTTCTGATTGATAGACTCTGGATCCCAAACCAAGTGTCTTAGCAGCACTGCTCATCCATCTTGGATGCTGGATACACAGGATGTACTGGCTCCACCACACCATCATGTCATCCACTTCCAAGTTGCTTTCTGTCAGTGAACCTATATTGACCGTAGCAATTCTTAGTTCATGTTTGCCAGATTGATTGGTTTTCCGTCCAGCTTTTGCTCAAAAGAGCTATCCCAGGCAACCCAGGCTGGGCAAGTGGACACAGGTCAACTAGTTGCTTATTAACCCAGGGCTGCTGGACTTTATGGTGGGCACACACTGATCAACAGAGGCACATACACCCCTCCTACCATCAGCAGGATCCCTGGCATAGGCCTGGTCCTCAACCCTCTTATCACCAGCAAATACCAATTTGGCAACATTAGTCAACATGACCAATTCAAAAACTGCGGTGATGGTGCTGCGGTAGTGTTGTCGCCTCACAGTTAGACGTTGCCTGTTCGATTCTCAGTTAGAGCATCTTCTGTGTGGCGACATGCATGAATGGGCATTCCTTCGTTGAAGGTTGTGCGTTAGGCCCGGCAAGCCAACACGTGAAAATCTACTGCCAATCATTAGCAGACCGGAGTGGCGACCCCTAACCGGGAAAAGCTGAAAGATACAACAAGTCAACATGACCAATTCATCTGGAGCCATATTTTATACCTTCAAGTGGCTAGTCTGTGATGACGTGCAGTCTGTGATCCATGTTCTCCTGTCTTGAGAATACTGTGCACCATAGTAGATGCTCAAAGTGGTTGGTCTATACAATTCTTCACCCTATAGAGCCTCATGCAGACTCTATGCTGCTGCCCACAGCTCCATTCATTGGTGAGTTTGAGACAGAAGCACTCAGCATGCTTTTTGAAGGTGGGAGGAACCCCACAGAGACACTGGGAGAACATGTAAACTTCAAGCAGGCATTGGCTGGAGGTCAGGATCAAACCTTGTTCTTTGTGTATGGGAGGTGAAGACTAAAAATTATGGCAACTGGTCTCTCTTGGGTGTCATATTAGCCACTAGTGACCTGAGAAGCATTGTCAGTTTCCTGTCTCTGTAGTGTCAGTGTCAGTGTGCAGGTGCTAGATGTCATACTGCAACCCATACAAGTTTTGCATGTCTCACCAGAGGTAACACATCACACTCATCATCTCTGAAATAATGTACGGAGCAGCCATCCATGCCTACTCATGCACTGATTAATGCACCAAGGATAGAGGCAGACCTGGTGATACAGCAGACTACTGTGCCTCTCTTCTGAAGTTGCTACATTCACATCAGAGGCAGTGAGGCTCACACTTGCTGTCTAAACTGGAAGGATCCCATACAACCTGGGAGGAGCTAACATTTATAAGATATCTGCCCAACATCTGTTAGGCTGGGGTTTTGACTCGTATCTTATCGGGCTCCTGTTATGTGGGGGATCTGTGTAAGGCCTCCATTGTTTGCACTGTTGACAGTGTCATCCAATTGTGCCATGTGCATACTGCCATCGTTATCAGCACAGGTGATATGCTAACTTCAGGCATATGTTCATAGGCTCATCGGGGTCACAGGCATTTACTAGGCTAATGACCACAAGGGCCTTTTTAAGCTTAGCTATACATCACAAATCTCAGACAAGTTCAGGAACCCTTGATAAGGGTAAGCAGAGGCTTGGGAGATGAAATATTTACAAGCAGGGGCCTGAGAGAGGAAACATTTACAGGCTGCCTGTGCCCATTAGAGACATAGGTGCAAAACCATGTATGAATTTCCTGTTCCCCATCTAATTCTCCAAGTTACACTTGAACTGAGTTAGGGAGGAACTCTGCTTCACATGGATAGGGAGACTGTTCCAGAGATGGGGTAATCTCTGAGATACATACCAGTCTCTCCTGCAGGTCCTATTTATATCATAGGCAAGGTTTTAGTCTTTAGAACAGGTAATTGTTGTGCGGTTTGTTTTGCAGATATGCAGGAGATCCATCAGAGTGGGGTCTGACAATGCCTTGTATGTCAGGCATAGATTTCCCCTCAGCAGCCTGTAGGAAACAGAATACAGGGATTGGGTCTTGAGGCAGTCTGCATAGGACATGTTACTTAGACGCTATATACTTTTAGTGAGGAACATCTGTGGATGTTCCTATTGTTGGATATGTCTGGTTAGGTACATACCAAAGGGTGTATTGTACTCAGTGATAGGGCTGACGAATGCCGAATATAGTGGAACAATGACTTCCTTGGACATAGATGCACAACATAGAATGATTTCCTCACTACTGTAGACAAGTGATGGCCAAAGGGTACATTACTATCTATGTGTGTCCTCAAGTTCCTGATTACTGGGTCAACTTTTAGCACTGTGTTATCAATGTGATAATTACTAGTGTGGATGACTTCCCAGGGGATACTATTATGCATTGCTTGGCATTTAGTTTTACTCCGTGGCTCTGACACCAGTTGTTTGTCTGTGTCAGCCTTTCCTGGAGAACATTTATGTCAGTGTGGGATTCAATGATGACTTCCAATTTGCAATAATCTTCAAATATAGTTAGCTAGAGGCCATTGACATTGGCCTTGACTTCATAAAAGTAAATGCCGAAAAGGAGCCATCCCAGGACCGATCCCTGAGGGACTCCACTTGTGACTGGCCTCTTTGTAGAGCTGGCCTCCCCAATCCTAACTTCCTGGGTCTTGCCTGTGAGCCAGTTAATTATCCACCGGGTGACATAAGGGTTTGTACCTAACATTTTGAGTTTGTCAACAATGCCTCACTGGAATAATATTAAATGCTTTGGCCAGGTCAAGCTAGGCAGTGTAAACCATTTTGCCCTCATCCATTGCTTTGGTGACCTTCTCAAAGAGGTCCACCAGGTTGAGTAGGCATGACCTCCCCTTGACAAACCAAAATGAGTTGGATCCAATGTCTGGAGATTTATTATGTTATTATTCATCATTTCCATGATAATTCTTTTCATGGCTTTGTATATGAGACTAGTAAGACTTACAGGTCTTTAGTTTCCATGGTCTTTAGATGGCCCACCTTTGTGCAGAGGGACGATTATTGTTGTTCTTCATTCATAAGGCATAAAGCCTGTTTCAAGGCTACAGTCAAATAGAGATTCCAGAGGGCCTGATAAGTCATGTTTCATGCTGTTTAGAAGGCATCCTATGATATTGTCTTGGCCCATTGATGCAGTGTTCTTGGCTTTAGAGAGAGCATTAAGGACCTGTTCCCTAGTGATAGCAGGGGGGGGTTATATTTGATGGTATTTCCTGAGGGAAGTTTGAGGGGAAGAGAGGGGTAAAGCTGGAGATGAATTTGTCAGCCATTAGGTTTGCTATCTCTTCTGGCTCAGTGTAGGTGGCTCCATTTACAATGAGCTCTGCACAAAATTGTGTATTGCTTTTGAGGTTGTGGGCATAGCAAAAAATGCTTATTGGTTGTCCTTGGATTGGTAGGCCAAATTTATCTCAAATTTGTCTTTGTAGACTTTATTTGTCCTCTAAGTTGTTTGTCTAGTTTGATGAGCTGCTTTTATCCTGCTGGGTGCTGCACCTCCTAATTTTTTTCCTTCTGTTATATAACCTATTGATTTTGTGATTCCACCAGGGTGGCTTGTTTTTTGGGTTAGTTTTGTACTTCTTCTTGGTGGGTACAGCTGCCTCTTTGCAGCTATTAACAAGCTTATATAGGGGTTTCTGTGAACAGTTCTGAATAGGCAGCAGTCCTCTCAGGGTTCATGGGGGCTGGAAATTTTTCTAGGTTATCACTTAATAGCAGGAAGTTAGTCTTAGAATAGTTCCTGAATATTCCAGGGTTAGATGGGGTTCTAGGTGTTATTTTTACTTCAGAGTAAATCATTTTGTGCTCTGACCTTGTGACAAGACATTGCAATAGGGGGTGTGTAGCACTCTTCCATATTAGTGAGGACCAGATCCAGTATGTTTGCACCCCTGTTTGGTGTATTGACAATCTGGTCCAGGGAGTTTGTGTTTACAAAATCCAGGAATCTATGTTCCTGCACTTTTGGTGTCGTATAGGATTCCCAGTTAATACTAGTGGAGCAATTAAAGTCACCCATGAATATAGTATTGGGCTGGATGGTGAGTGTTTACATTAAGTGTAAGTACATGGCATGGGTTTCCTGGGTCATAAAGGGGGACCTATAGCTTGCAAGGAAGTGCTATTGGATTTTGCCTATGGTGATTTGAACATGGAGAATCTCAAGTGTATTATCCTGTTTTCCCAGTCTTGAGGTATATTTTTGATGTAGAATGAGACACCTCCACCTTTAGTCTCTGTCTGTGCAGTAGCTGGTCTGTATGTGTGGAGGGTATTATAACCTTGCACTGTCAGTGTGCTTTCCACATCTTTAAACTATGTCTCAGTGACTGCACAGACATCAGCATTCTCTAGGGTAAAGAGAGCTTCAAGGGAGTAGAGTTTTTTGTTTAGACTCCTAGCATCGATCAGTAATACCTTTATATTTTCTGGTTTTGATATGTTGGAAGTACTTTCAGTTTGGCATTGCCTAAAAAAGACACTATGAGGGAAGACAATGTTTTAGCTAATATTCGAAAACCTAGAGGGGAGAGGTGCATATCATCCCTGGCAAAGCAGCATGGTCTGTTGACTATCTCCTTCCATGCTGACAAATATTGTACACCCTTAGAATGACACTAGAAACTAAGCTAATTATTAAAGTCAGTCATCTTTTGTTTGTATTGTGGCATCATCCTTGGAGAAGTTAAACTTCTGCTCTGTGCTAGGCCTGGACACATATTCCAAGAGGTCCATGATGTCTCTCTTCATAGAGTCTAGGGAGGTATGTCTCATGTCATTTACAGTGACATGGACTATGATGGACTCATACTGGCACTTGTGGTCCAATGACTTGTGTGTATGAGCAATGTGGCGGATCCTAGCCCCTGGTAAGGAACTGACTATGACTTTCTCCTTATTCGGCCTGGTGAGAGGACCATCAGTGTGACTCACAATGGAGTCTCCAATTACCAGAATGTTGGATTGTGTTGTTCCTTGCCTTATGGACTTAAAAGTAGAGGCTCCATGAGATGTGGCTGTATGTGATGGCATGTGTGTTGCTTTGAAAGACTGCATTTGAGGCCACTGAGGGTATTTGTTATGTGTAGTTCATCTAGGATGTGTTTGGGGTTTAGGAAAGTTGCATTTAAGTGCGTCAGCATATGCAGGTCTATGTCTGCTTTGAATTGTGCATAATGGGTGCAGTGTGTTTACTACTGACAACCTTATTGACATTAGGAGTGCTTTTATGTGAGAGCTTTGCCTCCAGTGACATTGTGTAAATACATCTCTCACATACCATATCAGTTTGTTTGAGAATTAACTGGTTGCCAATAAACAAAAGGCAATTTTTATATTGCCTCAGGATGCCCATATTCAATGAGCTGGAAATAGAGATAGAGGGAAAGTTCATATCCATGGCAACAGATCCTTTCGCATTGATTAGAGAATTGGATTGAGAATATAAAGCAATGTCAGGAGTATCCAATTTGCAGCTCTGGGAAAAGTGCGTGTCACTGCTAACTAGTTGTCCTGAATGCAACTAGGTATTGATGAAATTTCAGTTGTACTTTTACAAGAAAAATGTCACTCAAGGGCACTGCCAGACACTTGAGGAGAAACTAATAAGTAGAGTGTTATGGATTATGGACAAATCAACTGGTGGCTATTGAAAAGAATGAATTAGCTTGTCAAGAATGATGAAAAGAGGAAAGTCACGTGAATAGCTATTGCCAGGCTACTACTAGTGCTGGTCTCACCACAACTTTACTGTGCTGGGATACAATGTTCCTTTGCTTCTTCTCTCACCAGAAGCAAAACATTAGCACCAATCCCAAAATGAGAAGCTGGGCACAGCCTGTTTGGCGATCCGTGGTCTTGTCACAGATGATGTAAGGGTCTGTAGGCTTGTTGTAGCCTTTTCCTGCTAGATGCCTTGAGTAGCAACCAGACAAATCAAGAACATTAAGCACAGACACTCACTGCCCAACCAGAAACTGTCAGAAATCAATGTTCTCTGCTCCTTTTCTCATCAGGAGCAAAATATAAGCACTATTCTTCTTAACAGAGTATGCCTTACAATGACCATCTCTATCTATAGAAGTAACCCACCTGTCTTCTTTGTTTTTGATCCACAATACTAGATTTTATTCTGCTCTTGTACTGATCCCAAAATCTCGATGTTACTTTGTCCCTCTCAACATCGTGTTCACTAATCAATTCTGTCTTCTTTACCATCACATAGTGATTAGTATTCAGTAAAGCCACTTCACCCCCTACAGCTCAGTAATAACTTGATTAACAACAACATCTCTGAAGTTACAATCCTTCACCCCTTTTACCTAATAACTCTCCAGACTCGCCTCAGCACAACACACCTTCAACGCGTGCAGCATCTCTATGTATCCCAGCTATAATACTGAGTTGAGTGATTACTTTTCTAATTGTGATTTCTATAATAGTTCATCGATATTGTTGTAAGACATGTATATTATTTTTACTATGTACTATGGGAAACTTTGTACATTCCCATTTTGTTTACTATGTGTTATCTTTGGACGTTTTACTGTATTATAACTTGATATCCACTGTCTATGAGTTGTTGATTACCTGATGTTTAATGTATGTATTTTATCTGGAGCTTTATTCCCTGGGCCTCTGCTGAAAATGGACCTGTGTCCAGTTGGACTTTCCCGGTAAACAAATGTAAAATAAATACAATTCCAAGCTGGCACCTATGAAGCATTTATTAGGCTTTCTGGTGATCCGCAGTCTCCAGGAAATAATGCCCCTGTGCTCTTCTCACCAGGAGCAAAACAGAAGCACTAATCACATGATGACTACTAAGAGGCAGAATGTGAGCTCTCCAATAATTGGTGGTCTTGGAGATGAAGCTGCAGATTTTAAAGGTAAGATGGAAAATTTGTTAATATCACAAGAACCACAGTGTTCACTAAGCAGGTAGATATGAGAGAGGTAACTAAGATTTAGCTATATAAATGGAGAGCCACTAATTTTAAAAGAGCAAGATAGATTTGAAGGGGTGGGCACTTTGTATTCTGGTTCTATGTAATACAGTGGGATGGTCAATAAATTTAAACAGTTGTAGGGGAGGGATTTCACAAAATGATATGTTTGTGCTTACTTACAGCAGCCAATGAAAGGGGAGAGAGGAGAAGATATATTGTCAAATTAACATAAAGGGGAAGCAACTAGAAAGACAGTTCAGTTTAAAAACACAATGCCAGGGTGGGAGGGTTGAAAAAAAAATTTGTATGGCTCACAAGAGACACAGCTGTAGTCTCTTTCCTGATTTAAATATGCAATTAAAAGCAGAATACAAGTAGAACTCAATGTAAAGAAAACAAATCACAATATACAAAACAGAAGAAGGCAGTAAAGTAATACAACATACAAGAAAGCAAAAGCAAATTAACCTTTCCCTCACAGCAAGTTATAGAAGAGTCTGGGTGAGCTTTCCAGATCCATTGTGCTTGATCCTCCACCAAAAGAATCTCTGAAAGCACAGAGACAATACACCTGTGGCAACATTTAAATAAATGGACCACCCCCCAAACAGCAGGGATATTAATAAATGTTAGATGGCTTGACTATTTCAGTAGATGCTTAAATACATTGCAGTATAAGCCGCTGTACTTGAAAAACTGATAGATATGCAGAAGCCTCTTGCTAAATGAATCCTGCCTAACATGTACTGCACCCTACTATATTGAAACATAATGGCTAATGCTAACCCAGAGCATCCCTAACAGACAGTTTTGCAGCGGTCATTAACACAGCTGCTGCCATATCCAGACCATCAGGTTTGAGTGACTACTCCTATTTCCCAGACTGGGACACCAGGAGTTTCTCCACCTCTATGAGCCTCTTTCATGGTGGTCATATCCCTGGTAATGTCCCTTAATGTGTTCTTTTCATAAAGTACAACATCAGTTACCCTTCAGTGAACCTGACATAGACTGTTACAATGGCCAACCATAGAATTAATGTTGTGCATCTCTCCCTGAAATACCTCCTCATGAATTACTTTATCTGCTTTATCTTTGACCAGGATGCATGAAAAATGTCTGTGGAGGGCCTGCAGTAGCATCTCCTGGCTGACAAACTTTTCCAGTTGTTGTCTCCTATAGGCTCGTAACAGGCCATCTACAACTGCAGTTTATACACACTGGTCAGAGTGAAAGTGTGTGTGTGTGTGTGTGTGTGTGTGTGTGTGTGTGTGTGTGTGTGTGTGTGTGTGTGTGTGCGCACATGCGTGCATGCATGGATGACCATGAATGCCCCATATGACTACATGCTGCCCCTCCAGCCCTTACTTCTTCACTGTTGTAATGTGCTTCTTTATCCTTTTTCCTGCTCATAGTGCAGCTATGTAATTATTATTATGAAAGCCCTTTCTGTATCTGTGTAATGAATCCCTGCAATATACAGCTCACCCAGTCCTCCCACAACATGCGTTGTCACACCTCACCTAACTTAAAGGGGCCATTTCACCCTGTTTAGGATGTCCTGCTCTCTATGTGCATTGACAATGGTGTGCTTCCCCCCCAAAGTGAGGCATTTCAGTCCTATACCACTGTGGTTTGTTCACACCTCCAGTGTGTCATCGATGTCCAAGTGGCTCTTATTATTCAAGAGTGCTCTGTACAGTACAGAGTTAAACTAATAGGTGTCCTGTCTTTCCTCTGTAAGGCCAGTGTTGCCCATTTTAAAATCCAGTATCAAAATATGGTAAAGTTCTGAGTTCATGCTTGCTCGTGTTAATGCAGTCTCTTGAATAATGGTGATGTTGCATTTAGTCAAACTTAATTCAAGGCTCATAGAGTGGCAGTTTTGTTTATAAAGGAATTTACAGCTTTTAAATCCAGATAACTATCATAATTTATGCTCATTAGGCATAAGCTTTGCTATCCTGCTCCTCTTTGCCCACCCTGGGACTGTGCACTATATGGTCACACATGGACCCTATGAAACTCGCTGCATAGCCAGTATGCGGTACATAACTGTTTTGCAGTACCTCATTGCTATATTATTATATGAGTCTCATGACATATGAATGCATCTTTGTACATGCAGCTACCACTGTGGTACTCAAGCAGACATGTTTGAGTCCTGTGAATGCATCCTGTGCTTAGAGGGTCCTGCATTGTACCTGAAAGACAGCAATACATCTTCTTCCTCCATAGGGACATTTAGGGGCTCATACTGGGCCAATATGATAACCTTTGTGCAAGGAAAATGTCTATGATAAATGTGCCAGGAAGGTGAATAATACTACTGACATCACACATTCTGATGAGCAGTGTAATCATTGCTGTAGTGATCTGCACCAGTGACACCTTTATCAGCATAGTGAGTGGGAAAAAGAGGTTAAAGAGAGACAGACAGAGTTTCAGTAATCACAGTTTTGTTTTTCCATTTTTTTTTTTTTTTTTTTTTTTTGTTTTGACATTTCCAGATCCAGCACTGTTGAGTTCTTCCTACTTTTTCTTATGGTAGAAGAGGAACAGAGTGACAGCGTGAAATGATTCCTGAAGAGGCAGAAGCACCCTTCCTCTTGATGGGATGCATATACCCTGTGTAACACTGTACGCCATCTTGTATAATATACAAAACATAAGCGGAGTGAAAAGTCCTCTTTCTATTTCTTCTTCTTCTTCTGTCTGCATACCCTTATTTTGCATTGGTAGAGGAGGAGGAGTGGTGTCAACCCAGGCTATGGCAGTTGATGCTTCTGGTGGTTGGGGTCATCAAGTATCAGGTATATAGGCTGGTGTCTGCACTGGCAGATGGATACTTACCTCATAACTGCAAAGTGCCTCCCAGCATGGATGGCTGAGCTGTGAGAATAGTCCCTGCACAAGACATCAGGCACAAAGACAAATGATGTTTGTGTGGGTTGGCCTCAGGACTGGTATGGAATCCATGTTCCTTGCCCAATCCCCAGTCCCTGTGTTACCTTGCAGCACACATCTGCAGTGCACATCAGTCAACATACTTTATTTGTTGTCGAGTTCTCCCCATCACAAAGTATATACCTTCTGTCAGTATGACCACATCCAAAGTTATAGGTTCATTGGTAAGTATTAGGCCAGCTGTCCTTGAGATCCATTTTTTGTCTAGCCAATTTCCCTTCTAGTCAAAATATCCTATTTCATTATATTGGTCAATAATTATAAATTACTCCTAATTAGAATAACTGGGATCAAACCATAGATAATTTTGAGGGGACCCATGCATGGGATAAAGTATTTAGGAGGTGCCTCTGTCCATTAGTAGTACAGTAGGAAGTCCTGGGGTAAATTTTCTCCTTCCCATCCATAAATCTAAGTTGTGCTTGAATATCAACAGATCCTCCCCTTTTATTCCAGTTTCTTCTTTGAGTTTGTCTATTTGCATTTTATGTTTGTCTATGTTCCCCTGCAGCCTTTCCTCCTCTCTCTCCTCTCTCTTTCTCTATCCCTCTCCAAACCATTACTCACTACCTATGTCAGCTTCTGCCATACTTTTGTATGAAGTACGGGAGCCTTCTCTACAAAAAAAGTGATCCCTTTCCACTTCTTCCTTATGTTACTTTTGTGTATTTTTATCTGCTTGCAATTACACCTTTTTGAACTTTTCTGTCTCCCCCATTCCTCACCACTTACATGATGAAATTTGGTTGACACTTTGCTGTGCTGGCCTTTCTTGGCCTGTCTGCCACTGTACATGTGGCAGTGATGAGATTGATTGTTGATCTCAAGAGCACACATATCACTGTACATGCAGAGGCAAACTTTGTGTGATGTTAACCATCCCAGTCACAGGCATAGGGTGACTCCTCCACTCCTTTTATTTCCTATGCTCTTAATTTCATTGACTACCAGCACTATGTGAGCCCTCATTCATATCCAAGTTACTGGCCACACCACACTAAAGAAATCTTTAAATTTTGTTTTACATATTTATAAAGCACTAATATATGAATCCTGCCTTGAACTGTGACATTTTTACTTATAGATGGGGTGACTACTGGCATGACATGGCTTAGAATTGCATCTGAACAGTTTCAGAGGTGGTTTAAGCATGAACTTAGCTTTTTCATTTTAGTAATCAGTACTAAAACAGTCAAACCAGCTGGTAAAAAGGTCATACAGGCAAACCATTTAGGAAAAACTACAAGAAAGACTTAGCAAAGTTAAAATCTTCATTATCTAGTACCGTAAACTTCCTATGGTTGAAGCCCATGGGACATATACCTCTCAACTGTTCAGATTTTTGCAGAATGTCTAGATTTTTGCCTCATATTTTTGGCCTGTTTCTCATAAAATTTATGTTTTTTTGGCAAATTCCTGAGAACTGGTCACTAAATAATGACATACATTTATGTTTCACTCTTCTTTCACATGTCATATCCTTCTGAAAATGCATCATAACACAAATCCAAGTATTCTATCAACTTTCTAAGTTCATAAGTACAATATTTAAACTCTGCCCCTATTTTTGGGCCTTTGTCTCCCCATTATTGTAGGCCTTGTTCAGATTTCATGTACACTGAGGTTGATAGGTATGTATGCAAATGATCCCTTATGGACATAACTCATACAAGTAAAAGAGTTAGAAGGCAAAAATTAAGTTTTGACAGCATTACAGAGGGAAACATCAAACATATTTGCCTGTGATCATATATATCACTGTACTAATAAAGGAAAGCCGAACTGGTGAAAACCTCATGAAAGTTAAATGTGCCTATGTTAACTACACTCCTTTCCTCATTTCAGATTCCTCCTTCTCTCATTCAGCTATAGCTTTATGATTATTAGTATATCCCTAATGTAATTTTTCACAAAAAAAAATGATTTACTACACTGAGGACCTATACTGCGGCTAATATATTCCCATAAACTAAACTCACTGCAGCTCATATACTGTTTCCCTTTATAAATATCTCCTTCTTATATGTATGTGATACATTTATTATATAAACACAAACAAGACTTGAAGATAATAAAAACACAACCAAACTGTGTAGATCCTGTGTGTTGGCAGTTGGACAGACAATGATACACTCCAAATTAAGGAAAAACTACAGTTTATTAAACTCTTTCTTTCCCAAAAGTAAAAACTTCATCAGAATGACACAGTTAAAACTCACTGAGTATTTACATTAACCTCAACTATTAGTTAATTAAAACCAACCAATGTCAAACATGGTGATTTATTATCTAAAGAGCTGAGTTTCATTAAAGCCAAATGTGCAAATATAGTAGATGTTCTTATAGACCTTAAATTATACACACGGAGACTAAAATTTTGGCCTATGGTTTTTCAAAATGCTGAGAATTACAATCCTCCCACTATTAGTAGGAGTAGTTTATTTAACCCCCCCTTTGAATAATTGTATTTTGATGTTTGAAAAACTGTGAACATGACATTAGGAGTGTAAGTAACAAACCAGTCAAGAACAAATGTAATAATTACCAAAGGATGAGAGCTCTTTACTTAAAGACATTTGGCAAGGCAGGGAAATAAGAATCATGAAACCAGATAAGGTGGGTACAGTGGTATTCAGGATTAGTCTTGATTACAACGATAAGATGATGTCTTTGTTATTGTCTGCCACCAATGTACAAGTCTCTAGAAGTTAAAATGTTATTGCTTATGCCAAAATTGACACATTGTTGTATAACATGTTGATGCAAGGCCAACTTGATCACTGGGATTATGAATTTTTGAACAATGATAAGTCAATTATAGCAGGTATTTTTGGTATCCAGAAAGTCCACAGAGTTTATTTTAGTATTTCTTGCATTGAGTTGCAATTTGCACCTTCTGTGTATATGTACATGTATATGTATATGTATCTGAATATGTAGATGTATATTTACTTTTTTGTCTTGTTCTTAATAGTTGCATGTATGTTATTTATGTAATTCATACTTGGAGAGTCACTGAAACCAGAGTCAAATTCCTTGTATGCGTGTCTACTTGGCCAATAAATGTGATTTTGATTCTGATTCAGATTTTGATAAACTGCTATCTTCTTCAGCACTAAAATTGTTTACTTTCATAACACATTAGCTCCTTAAACATTACATTGTCACAACTTAAAAAGATGTGACAAACTTAAAGTGACACAGCTAAATCATGATTTATTTAAGAGTCAATTATATTATATTACCATTCTATGGAGTTTGAATACTGTACTCTAGATAGTCATATGCAGTGTATTTCATATTCATATCATGTTGCAGAGTGATTAATATGTATCATTGACAATTTTTGTTTCTTTTCTTTCACATGCATCAGCTCCTGAGAACTGACAAGGAAAGTCTCTCTTCTGCTTTCTCAGCTTATTGCTATGTTACTGCTCAGATCTCTTGTGGTGGATTGAAACATGTGTGGTAAAGAATTTATGCCAAACCATCTCCAAGCCAACTGGTGGAATTTTAAAGAATGATGTATACAATAATATCTCTTTACTAAAGTGCTTTTTATCTATATTCTGGCATTGTTGTATATGTGTGTTTAACCTCCTTTTAGTATATACTAGAAGCATGTCTTTAACAAACCTAACCAAATCTTAGTGTTAGTACATAGGATTTTTAACTGACTGGGATTCAGTGTAGCAGAGATGGAGTTTTCCTTTGATGTTTGGATTTACTGGTTGCTCTCATGTCTACTATATGTTTGTCGCTACAAGTTCACTTCACAGATTTCAGTGTGGCAAGCTGACCCAATCAAATGTCTGTTTGTGCTCAGTCACAGCCATATCAGTGTCTGTAATTGATAGACATTGTGTGTTTATGAATAATATACATATATGTGTGAGGCATAGATGCTATCCACTGTACCTGGTTTTACAGACTGTCTCTGAATTTATTTCATGTCTGTTCTTCATAATGTTTGTGTTTTTTTTTTCAGAAAATCATTGAGGATTGGAGTCAGCAAATAATGACAGACACATGCATTTCAGACTTAGTAGCCTTTAGAAAAAACATGTCAATGCAGTGTGTTGTTCTGTCACTGCTTTAGGTTAGGGACAATATATGTTGCTGATTTTTGTCCTTTGTCCCTTTTTTTTAGAGAGTTAATAGGTTTAAATATAAGTTGGGGGGGTTGCAGTCAGTTGCATACTATATTCTGACAACAGTGAGTTTTAAAAATGCATTCCTCTGTTGAAGTTATTTATGTATTTTTTATTTTTTAAGCTTATCACAGTCAAACATCTGAGGTGTACAGTCATGGTCATACAAGTCGCTATAATTGGTGTGTGTATGTGTGTGTGTGTGTGTGTGTGTGTGTGTGTGTGTGTGTGTGTGTGTGTCAAATTATTATGGACAATTTTTATTTTTATTTTTATTTTATTACAATATGACATCAGAGGTGTACAGTCAATAAATGTGGCTTTATTTGGTGAGGATGGGGCAGTTGGCCAGAATGCCACACTCTGGGCAGGATGTATATGATGGCAACTGATCATTGCCCCAGTGTTGTAGTGAGTAGCATTCCTGCCCCACATCACTTGGTTCTCTGAGTTTTGGTTGTGATTCCTTCTGTGTGGCATCTGCATTTACTCCCTGTCTGTGTGCATGATTTATCCAAATTTTCTGGTTTCCTCATCTAGACCCTGAGATGTTCAGATGTATGATGTATTCTTGTGACTATTTGTGAATTTACTTTCATCCCAAGCTAGCACCAAAGGGTACAAAGAACTTACTGTTTTTTTTTTTTGAGGGAGAGACAAGCACACAATATTCCCAAATAGAATTTATATATCTGTGCAAAAACTTGTCATCACTTTGAGAACTACTATTTAGTTTGCTTTGTAAATTGAGCTCTCGATGTGACTTATTTTTTTCTTGAAAGAACAAAAAATAAGACTCAGTTACTTTCCTTGCATATAACTTCTGTTCAGGTCATCATTGGATGGAAAGGTTATAAAAGAACTCTCAAGGTACACCTAAGGGCATCTAGAACCTTATGACATCAGGGTGCCAAGTGGTCCCCAGGTCCCAGCTTGATTCAATCACTTCCTTTACTCTTATTACAGTGGAATAATGGCTGGTTAGGATATTTTAAAAGCATAGAAGAATATAAAAGAGAAGACAAATTCAGAAAACAACAAGAAAGAAGTAATCTCTCTGTATGGTATGAGGCTAGGATGGTGGGAATAGGATAAGGACACTGTTGATGTGCAGGGGGTAGATGGATTCCATTGTCTAAGGCTTAATTTCTCCTAAGACTGGCCTTGTTGATTACAGACAGATATTTAAGGTCTATATAGTCCATGAAGTAACTTTAATGAGTAGGTACTGAGGCAGTTTGTAGAAGAAAGTGACTGATCTCATCTCTTGTTTGATCAAAGGTAGCAAGCCACAAACTGCAAGTGCACAAAAAGAAAACATTACATGAGCTTGGAGGTCCCAGCAGGATCAAAACTTATTCAAGAATCCACAAAAAACAGGTTAAGTAAATGCTTTCATCTGACACATGGAGCAGAAGCAGACTTCTTCAGAACTAAAAAAACTTCCATTTACAAATTTAAAAAGACAGTACCCACCCCTTGGTCGGGTGGTATACAATGACGTTCAATCAACGACTGAACAACTGATCAAAACAAAAAACAGTGGTTGAGAAGGAAACTAGATCTGATTACATTCTGGTAACGATAAAAAAGTGGATGAAAGCACTACTACTCTTTAATAAAATCACTGTTTGTATTCCTTGTCAACCACCATTTTTTTGTTTTTATTAGTTGGATTCATTTTTGTTATTTTAACAATTGAACAATTAACTAGTACTGACATATTTAAAAATAGTGTAGTTAAAAATAGATATATTAAATATAATAAATATTCATAACACCAAACACACTGTACTTATAAATACTCATATTCATTTATTTTATTTAAAAGATGTGCTAAATTTATGTAAAGTTTATATCAGGTCTTGAAACATACCTAACTAATTCTTGCCAAATTAAAAAAAATAATAAATTTACTGAAACAGTTTACTACAAACAGAAAAATATTATATGTCAAAAATCTGTTAAAAGCCGGTTTACAAATTCTGGAACATTAAGGAAAGGTACAGAAAAGTTTAGTCAAATACTCAATGCAGGATTATTTCTAAGGACAATAGTTGCAAAAACGGTTCTTTGACTGGATAAATACTCAGTATTCACCTCAAAGCATAAAATAACAAAGAATATAATGAACTGACCACGGCTGACAGCAAAAATAGTAAAATGGTAAAAGTTTAATTGAGTAAGCGCTTTCGCGATGAATAACACATCGCTTCCTCAGACTCTAACTAACACATAAAATCTCTTTACATTTAAATCATACAATATCCAATCATATGGCTTTTCATTCATGACATCATAAAATTCAATACAGAATTTCTTTAGAAGAAACAAGAGACAGTTTAAAACTATGCTTAAATGGCAACAACATACAAACTTCCTAAAATACACTTAAACCTATATTTGTTTCAATGCCTAAGCGGTCTTGCTTTCAAAAAAGGTTTTAGTGACACTGCATTATTTAACCCTGGATAGCTGTCTGCCTTCAGTAACATAATCCATTTCTGTTCAGCTTCTTCTACAATATTGCTCATATCCCCACCTCTAATGTTTAATTGCATAACCTCTAAGACCATGAAATTAAAAATGTGTGATGGACCTGCAGACAGCACATGTTTGGCCAGGGCACTAGTTTATTTCTTGTTGTTAATGTCCCACAGATGCTCTTGTATACACTCTTTGAACAACCTATCAGTTTTGCCTATATAAAAGGCATGGCAGACTGTACAAAAACAGAAATATACCAAGTGTCTAGTTCTACAATCAGCATAGAAATCTATGTTTATTTCAAAACCACAAGTCTGGTGTTGAAAAGTCGATTTGCTATACACATAATTACATGCCATGCACTTTCTACATGGGAAAGTTCCAGTTCTTTGGGAAACTGTTCTATTATTCTTTTTAGAATTTAATTTGTAACATAGCTGCCTCTTTAATGACTTTTTTATTTTTGAAGGAGAAACTAGGTTTATTATCTATCACCTCCTGTAGTTCATTTATAGTGGTCAGGATGCCCCAGTTCTTTTCAAGTATCCCACAAAATTTTCTGATGTCACTTGAATAGGTTATTGGAAACCTAACCTTGATCATGTTATTATTATTTAACAATGCGTCTTGGGCCTCTCCTGAATAATAATATGGGGTCCTTCTATTGTTACTTCCTTCATACATTTTTCCTATAATATCATATATTTCCTTTTTGTTATACCCTCTCTTCTTAAAGTCATTTTTCAATAAGGTGCCTTCTTGTTGTAGGCCCTCATCTGTGTTGTGAAGTCTGTTCATCCTCATAAATTGCCCTTTGATTATGTTCCTATGCACATGGGTGGGATGCATACTGCTTTTATGTAATATTCTGTTCTTATATGTGGGTTTCCTATACAAACCAGTAACTATTTCTTGTGATGAATTTTTGCATACTTTAACATCAAGGAAATCTATTTCTTTATCTGAATGCGGAAAGGTGAACATTAAAAATTCAGTTGTGCTATGTAAGTAGTTCACAAATAGTTCCAGCCTATCAATAGTCCCTCCCCATAGCAAAAAAACATCATCAACAAAACGTTTGTAACATAGAATTTCTTTGTGAAAATCACTGCCTTCTGGTAAGAAGCAAGTCTCCCATGAGACCAATGTTAAGCTGGTATAGCTATTGTCACATGCTGTGTCCATAACCACGCCAACTTTCTGTAAGTACACAGATTCATTAAAAATAAATATATTGTTGTCTAAAATAATTTCCAATAGACTACAGATCAATTCAATTTTAGTATTACTATAGACTTTTTTAATGTTAAGCAAGTCATGTATCCTCTCAATCCCCCAGTTGTTTGGGATCATCGTGAATAGTGACTCTATATCCAAGGTAACAAAAATGAAATCGCTCTTTATATTCCCCATTATTTCATACAAAGATCTTAAAAAAAATTTTGTATCCTTTAGAATCATGTCACAACTTTCTAATACAGGCTGCAAACATTTCTCAATGTATATAGATAGGGCTTCAGTAGCCCATCGTCTGCTAGAAACAATAGGTCTCATGGGAGGACAATTTAAATCTTTATGGACTTTTGGTAGACCATAAATGATTGGAATAATAGAAAACTCAGTATTAAAATAATTGAATAGTTCTTCAGTAATATAGTGTGAAATGAACAGATCAAAAATAAAGACGGACACTCCGTTCATGATAGCCTTAGCTTCTCTATCAGAAATAGATAGATAGGTGTTAGTATCACCTAATAAGTGCAACATTTGCTGTATATAAAAAAGTTTATCCATAAGTACTATGTCACCCCGTTTGTCTGCAGGCCTGATTTCAATACTTGATAAACCCTTTAGTTGCAATAGGGCTTCATTCTCACTTTTATTCAAATTATGAAAAGAGAATTCATTCCTATTATTAAATTCAGTCCTAATTTCCTTCTCACAGACAGAAATAAAAGTTTCTATGGTGGGATGCAGTTTTGGTATAAACATGCTAGGTTTTTTGAAAGCTGTGTTGGTCGTTAATTCATTTGTACCAAACATAGTTTTTAGTGTTAAAGAATGTGCAAATAGTCTGAGTTCTTTCAAAAGCTCAAAAAGCATTGTTTTCTGCGCTGGGATAAAAGTTAGTCCCTTATTTAGAAGGGATTTCTGTGCTTCACTCAACTCTATACTAGATAAATTAATTACCAGTTTCTCATATTTCTGCTGCGTGTGGTCATTTCATTTGAATGAATACTTTTCTCTCTCATTTGCTGTGTCCTGACCTTCCTTCCCCTGCTTTTGGACCTTTCTCTGATGGGCAGTGCATTGTTTAAGACAAATGGCAGGATCGATTTTTGCGATGTATCCTTCGCTTCTAAAAAAGATAATGTGTTGGAATGACCTCCTTTCCTGTATTTAAAAGCTGCTTTGGGGTTCATTCTCGCCATTGCTTGGAGTAGAATCCCTTCTCTCATTCTCAACATGCTCTATAAGTGGTGTTGCTGCTTGCTGAGTCACAGGATTCATATTCATGTTGCATTCTGACTCAGTGTTATTTGTTAAAGGCACAGCACTTCCTAATTCATCACCATTAAAGTTACTATCACTGTTCTGAGATGGTACTATAATACTTTCAGCCGTTTAAGAAGCCATCCGTCTCAGCCATGAAAAGACTTTCTTCTGCTGGAAGTCATTTAAGTCTCTTTATAACTTTTTAGTCTTGGTACTAAGTAGTCTCTTCTCATAGTTGACAATACTATCATGTAAATCATCCAACTTAGTACCAATGATATCAGTAGAAATGTTATTCATTAAGAGGTGTTGTAGGGCTTCAATTTCTTCAGCCAAAACTTTTTCATGAGGTTTGAAAAAATCAATTAACAAATGCATATAGTCATAACTTGACTGAAGGTTTAATTGTTGCCATTTCTGTAGCAATTCAGGGTAAGTATTGCCATAAGTAGGCATCGTGAACACTCTCAAACCTCTTGGTACTATTTGGTACTTTAGTGATGCCTCCAGGTGGAATCTCTGCCATTGTAGCCTCTTAAAGCTGTAAAGCTTGTTCTCCAATCTCAAAACCCTTCCATGAACTTCAGATACACATCATGGTTCATAGTCTCATTATTATTCACAGACAATACAGGGTTCTGCATCAGTGGATTAGATATTACATTCAGCATACTGACGAAATGATAATATTGTTTCCTTGACCCACCGGTCTCATGTTCAGCTCCTTCAGCCATGTCCCAGTTAATAAGCCACAAAAGATACAATAATTGCAAAAACAATTCTTTGACTAGATAAACACTGGTATTCACCTCAACGCATAAAATAAAAAAGAATATAATAAACTGATCATTATAGTAAAATGGTAAAAGATTAATTGAGTAAGCACTTTCGCGATGAATAACACATCGCTTCCTCAGACTCTAACTAACACATAAAATCTCTCTACATTTAAATCATACAATATCCAATCATATGGCTTTTCATTCATGACATCATACAATTCAATAGAGAATTTCTTTAGAAGAAACAAGAAACAGTTTAAAACTATGCTTAAATGGCAACAACATAAAAACTTCCTAAAATACACTTAAACCTATATTTGTTTCAATGCCTAAGCGGTCTTGCTTTCAAAAAAGGTTTTAGTGACACTGCATTATTTAACCCTGGATAGCTGTCTGCCTTCAGTAACATAATCCATTTCTGTTCAGCTTCTTCTACAATATTGCTCATATCCCCATCTCTAATGTTTAATTGCATAACTTCTAGGGCCATGAAATTAAAAATGTGTGATGGACCTGCAGACAGCACATGTTTGGCCAGGGCACTGGTTTCTTTCTTGTTGTTAATGTCCCTCAAATGTTCTTGTATACGCTCTTTGAGCAACCTATCGATCTTGTCTATATAAAAGGCATGGCAGACTATACAAAAACTGAAATATACCAAGTGTCTAGTTCTATAATCGGCATAGAAAGCTATGTTTATTTCAAAACCACAAGTCTGGTGTTGAAAAATCGATTTGCTATACACATAATTACATGCCGTTCTACATGTAAAGTTCCAGTTCTTTGGGAAATTGCTCTATTATTCCTTTTAGAATTTAATTTTTAACATAGTTGGCTCTTTAATGACTTTTTATTTTTGATGGAGAAACTAGATTTATTATCTATCACCACCTGTAGTTCATTTATAGTGGTCAGGATGTCCCAGTTCTTTTCAAATATCCCACAAAATCTTCTGATGTCACTTGAATAGGTTATTGGAAACCTAACCTTGCTCATGTTATTATTATTTAACAATGCGTCTTGGGCATCACCTGAAGAATAATATGGGGTCCCTCTATTATTACGTCCTTCATACATTTTTCCTTTAATATCATATATTTCGTTTTTCTTATACCCTCTCTTGAATTGTGATGAACTATTTGTGAACTACTTACATAGCACAACTGACTTTTTAAGGTTCACCTTTCAGCATTCAGATAAAGAAATAGATTTCCTTGATGTCAAAGTATGCAAAAATATATCACAAGAAATAGTTACTTGTTTGTATAGGAAACCCACATATAAGAGCAGCATATTACATAAAAGCAGTATGCATCCCACCCATGTGAATAGGAATGTAATCAAAGGGCAATTTATGAGGATGAGCAGACTTCACAACACAGATGAGGGTCTACAACAAGCAGTCACCTTATTGGAAAATTACTTTAAGAAGAGAGGGTATAACAAAAAGGAAATATATGATATTATAGGAAAAATGTATGAAGGAAGTAACAATAGAGGGACCCCATATTATTCTTCAGGAGAGGCCCAAGACGCATTGTTAAATAATAATAACATGAGCAAGGTTAGGTTTCCAGTAACCTAGTCAAGTGACATCAGAAGATTTTGTGGGATATTTGAAAAGAACTGGGGTCATCCTGGCCACTATAAATGAACTACAGGGGGTGATAGATAATAAACCTAGTTTCTCCTTTAAAAATAAAAAGTCATTAAAGAAGCAGCGATGTTACACAATAAATTCTAAAAGGAATAATAGAACAGTTTCCAAAAGAACTGGAACTTTCCCATGTAGAAAGTACATGGCATGTAATTATGAGTATAGCAAATCGATTTTTCAACACCAGACTTGTGGTTTTGAAATAAACATAGCTTTCTATGCCGATTATAGAACTAGACACTTGGTATATTTCAGTTTTTGTATAGTCTGCCATGTCTTTTATATAGGCAAGACCGATAGGTTGTTCAAAGAGCATATACAAGAACATCTGAGGGACATTAACAACAAGAAAGAAACCAGTGCCCTGGCCAAACATGTGCTGTCTGCAGGTCCATTACACGTTTTTAATTTCATGGCCCTAGAGGTTATGCAATTAAACATTAGAGATGGGGATATGAGTAATATTGTAGAAGAAGCTGAACAGAAATGGATTATGTTACTGAAGGCAGACAGCTATCCAGAGTTAAATAATGCAGTGTCACTAAAACCTTTTTTGAAAGCAAGACCGCTTAGGCATTGAAACAAATATAGGTTTATGTGTATTTTAGGAAGCTTTTATGTTGTTGCCATTTAAGCATAGTTTTAAACTCTTTCTTGTTTCTTCTAAATAAATTCTGTATTGAATTTTATGATATCATGAATGAAAAGCCATATGATTGGATATTGTATGATTTAAATGTAGAGAGATTTTATGTGTTAGTTAGAGTCTGAGGAAGCGATGTGTTATTCATCGCGAAAGCACTTACTCAATTAAACTTTTACCATTTTACTATTTTTACTGTCAGCCGTGGTCAGTTCGTTATATTCTTTTTTATTTTATTTCTAATGACGAATGTTTTACATTAAATAACAATCTGAATTCTCAAGGTTTTCCAAAAAATGGGACTTGCAATTTTCGGGGTGGGTATATCTGGCTTTTTACATTGCATATCCTGCATTATATGTTGGTAAGACTGAACACATCCTTAAAAACATATCTACAAGCATTATTATGACATTCTGAAAGCAAATGTTAACAATTCACTTTACAGACATTCAACCGAATGATTACATTTTAAGCAATTCTCTTTTGTAATATTAGTAACAATTAATTACAACCCATGTGAGGGGTCATGGGACACCACAATCAAATATAAAGAATTGCTTTGGAAGCTCAAATTAAAAGCTACTAGTGCACCTGATATAAATGATATATGATATATTTCCTTACTACTGGTCCTCAAGCAAAGGACAGTGAAATTAAAATATAGTTAATGTTTTTGACTTTTGTAGAGCAACTGCTTTAATAAATTTATTTATTATTTTATTTACTTTGTCCTTGCAGCTTGCATACAATTAAAATTTAAAAGTTATGCAAATTTAACCTTGGCCAATAAGTATCCCCATCCCCATGTAAGACAGTAATGTGGTAAGAATGTGCAGTGTGCCATAGACATTTGTTTTACTTTGTCTCCTGCTCTGTATAATGGATCTTTACCAGTCAGTGCTCTAAAACATATACTTAAAGTAGAAGATTCTCCCTACATTATATGTTATCTAGAAGCTTTCCCACTTACTTCTTAGGTGATCATCTGGAAGAAAAAAATAAATATTATTGTCATTTGCCAAATCTTGCCAGGGAATTTTTTTGTCTTGTCTCTCTCTCTCTAGATGCAATACCTTGTCAACACTCCAAGAAGTATGCACCTTTGCCTGTGACTAAGGAATGGCAGTTGCATTCCTGCTTTGTGTATTTGAGTCACTTTCAATGGTAACTGAGCAGCGTATATTAATACTCACTGCGAGGTATCCTATATGCAGCTTAATTGAATATATACACTGGAAAAGCTAAAGGTGTTGTAATTTCCATCTAATTACTGCATTTGTAGAATAAGCATCTCTTACAGCTTTCATACCAGCATCTCACAATACTACTAGCATTACAGTTACCAAAGGTTTTAGTGCTGTTATTGTGCTACTAATTACTGGTATAAGTTTAGTGACTTTTTACATGCTATTTATTTGATTATATTATGACAGAGGCTAATGCAGTTTGTGTGTGAGCAAAGCTTTTATTTTAGAAAATTGTAGAGAGAAGCATATGGTTAAATAGCTAAGCTGTTTTTGTTTCCATGCAATTCTGTTGTGTAATCCAAACTGCAGATATGAGTAAACTGAAACTATATTTCTTTTGCAAAGTTGTGACAGCATTTTTATTTTTTTCTCTGCTCCGTAGCTTTTTCACCTCTGCTATGCTAACCATCAAGTGTCCTAAAACAGAAGTCAGGCTGGGTGTACTCCTAGCAGTGGGGAGAGTCTCAATATGGGGTATAATTTCGATCTACTAAATGTTCTTTTGGGGGGGGGTCATTTTGTCAGCTGTCAGGGCTTTGTGTTCCATGTTATGTACAATGTATCCTTTACCTCCCATTGAAATAAAACTTTTTTTGCTAGACCCCTGATCTTCTGACTCCCCCATGCCTGACCAGGGCCATTTAGTTTTCAGAATGAACCTTAATTTTCTCCAGTCCAGTGAACTACACAATGCCTCCCCATACCTGGGATTGGATTTAAGGACACCATGAGCTCTACATCACTGCAGGAAACCCCACATGCCCTTTTATGGGAATGTGCATCTTCCCACACATTGCTACAAAGGTCACAATCACTGATTTTGTTGGTTGTGTGCACATCCTCTCCACATATGGGTTGCTTTGAGTGTGATGTATTCCTGCCTAGGCCCTAGAGTGACAATCTTCATATTCCAAAAGACATCAACTCCCTCCTAAGTGGGTATATTAGCAGACATCACCAGTGGCGGCTGGTGACTTCAAATCAAAGGGGGGCTGCAGAAGACAGCTGCATGGGTGGGGGTCAATAGGAAGGGGTGTGGCCAACTAGAAAGGGGAGGAGCTATGCTCAAAACCTCAAAAACTAACTAAATACTCTGCCCTGGGTGCCAAACCGTCATTATGAGAGTCCAATCAAGACAAAATGAAGTGTAGAAGAATAAAAATATTTCAATGCATTGGCTGCATGGCAGCTTACTTAATATCTAGATGGAAACAAAAAGGTTGTGAGGCATGAAAAAATAAATTACTTTTTAAATACATGAATGGAATGCCAGTCAAAATCAAGTACAAGAAAAACAAGCAGCACTCAACTCAAACCACTTCTTGCACTCCAGTTCTAATTATAATTTATATTCAGCTTTATTAAAGTACCAAGTAACATGTTGAAAGTAGAAATCTCTGATGCCCCCACTTGTAAAAATGTTTCTTATCCGAAAAAAGACCTGCTGCCTGACAATTATCTACTTGTTTCATGGGGAAAACATGATCAAAGTAAAAAATGAAAAGCAAACAAGAAATAAGCTCAAGATACATTGCTTAAAAGGATTACTGTACAGGTTATGGACCACACGACTGGCATTCTGTTTAGTTTACGGGTAAAGCCTGCAGAGATGACTGGAAGTCTCCAAGTGTAATGAGCTTCTTAAAATAATGTAATCCTGTCCTTTATTACAAATACTGTCATATGCATTTCAATACCCAAGGCTTATACATTATCTAGTTAAGTATTCTCTACATGGCAACAACAGAAAGGCTTTCAATGTTGGCAATTCTTTAACAGTATGCTTATTAAAGCTTACTTGCATCTTACGATCTCAGCCAAGCTTACCTGATGGTCATTAAAGTATTGCTACTTAAACACAGAGCAACAGGCACTTTGAGTAATAAGCATAAATCAGCAGTGCAAAAAATATGACAGAAACCAGACCATTCTGCAAAAATCAAGGACAGATGAAAAGCCACTCTAGTACTTGTGTCTACCTTGGATGGGGGGGATACTCTGCACATTTACACTGCATAAATAATCCTTGCCTTGCTTCGACACATCCAGAGTCACTACATGGGGAAGTGGGGTGCAACAAGTATGTCACAATTTGAAATGTCTCTGGCTGACTGTGATGGCCCTGACACATGTCATACCTCTCAACCTCAGAGCAAGAAATCTGGACAAAGCCATACAAAGAAGTGGGACAAAGGCCCAAAAATAAGGACAATTTTTAAATATTGCTCTTATAAACTTAGAAAGATAATAGAATAGGTCTTGCATTAGTATGAATTTTCTGAATGGTATGAAATCTGAAACTCAAATGTCTGTCATTATTTTCTAACTTCAGTCTTTAATGATGTGTCACTTATTTGCCAATAAAGACACAATTTTATGAAAAATGGACCAAAAATGTGATGTAAAAATATAAAATAGCCACACAATACAGCTGGGAACCTGTCAAAGATGGGACACTTTAATATTAGTACTGCTAATTTGAGCATCTGACAAAATAAAATAATCTACATGCATTTCTGAAATAAAAGTAATCTATAACTCTGATTATTACAATTATTTCTTAATTGTAAACCCTCCACATTTTCTTCCAAAATTGCTATTTTGCGGAGGGATTATTAGGGGGGAAGAGCAACATTTTGAGCCAAAATCAGGGACAGTTGAGAGGTTTGGCTATGCCTAATTCTATAAAGCAAATTATTTGCATGTACCTCTCAACCTGTTAATGCAATAAATCTGGATAAGGCCAAATATATTGAGGGAAAATATCAACGGTACTAAAAATTGCTCTTGTATAAACTGAGACAGTTGATAGAACAACAGGTCTTACTTTAGCATGCATTTTTCTGAAGGTTATGAAGTCTGAAACTCAGTGTGTCATTATTTAGTGACTTAATTCCTAAATGATTTGCCAGAAAACCACAAATGTTATGAGGAACAAACCAAAAATAAGAAACAAAAATCTATTAATTCTTTGAAAATCTGGACAGTTGGGAGGTATAGTTCAGCTGGGGCTGTCTTTAAGTTTGCCGCCCTTCCCCCTCACAAAATCATGGTCGAATGGAGCCTCCCCCTGCAGCCATTCCAATGATCCATTACTTGGCTATTTCACTCCATTTACCATAAACACTAATGTGCATACTGATTTACTTCTATGATGATTTGGACTTCATTTGAAAGTTTTATTTTGCATTTTACAGCACAAACACTAAGACATCTGCTAAACAAACTTAGCATTAAAGCTTCTCTGCCCTTGAAGTTGAAACTTACATTCATTGAAACAGCATTGAAACCCACATTCAAAGAAAATACATTTTTACCAGTGCCAGATAAAGATTAATTCTGGGCTGTTTTCAAATCATAGGCCCCTTGCATATGAAACATACATGTGCTCTTTGATACACCTTCCTATTGTTTTGAACATTTTTCCAGTAAACTATGAAACAAAATGCATGCACCAGTAATGACAAAACTGCTCAATTCAGAACATATTTCCAGTAAACAATGAAACAAAATGCCTGCACCCATAATGACAAAACTGCCCAGTTCAGAACATTTCCATCATAAAAGTCTACTCAAACTTCTACAGTCCACCATTATCAGTAAATATGCACAATTCTACAGTCCACCATTATCAGTAAATATGCACAATTCTACAGTCCACCATCATCAGTAAATATGCACAATCTCTGAAGAAGTAAAAATGTCATCTAAATAATTCCACATTAAATAAATCAATAACTAATGAAGAGGTTGCTGCTAGCAAACAACTTTATATTTCATGTTTTTTTCGAAAAATAGTGTCTGATGCCCCTGACGAATAAATTGCCTGTATTACATTAAAAATGATAAGCTAGTAATATTGCAATAGGAAATGGATGGCAAACTGATAACAGGCTCATAGTTAGTATCTTAACTTTTTTTAGTACAGCAGCATTCACCCCTTGTGGGAGTAGAACCAACAACCTTCTGCATCAAAAGCAAGTACACAATCTGTTGTGCTATTAACAATACAAGCTGACTTAGCATAAGCAGCACTAAACTTCTCTTCCCCTGCAGCTCTCAGCTCCTTGTAAAATCTACTCAGTACTCAACTGCATCTCAACTTCGCAGCACAAGAAATCTGGAAAAAGCCAAATTTATTGGGGGGGGGGGTCAAAAGCCCAACAACCAGGGACACATTAAACATTGCTTGTATAATCTTGGAAAGTTGCTAGAATAAAATGCTGTGTTACCACCATACATTTTACTGCCAAGGTCACTGTGCAAAAGAGTCAGAGCAACATACCACTATGCCAAATCAGCTGCTTTGTGAAAGAAAAATGCTGTTACCACCATACATTTTACTACCAATGTCCCTGTGCAAAACAGTCAGAGCAACATACCACTATGCCAAATCGCCTGCTTTGAGAAAGAGAAATGCTGTGTTACCACCATACATTTTACTGCCAAGGTCCCTGTGCAAAACAGTCAGAGCAACATACCACTATGCCAAATCAGCTGCTTTGTGAAAGAGCGGAAGACTGAAACTTAAATGGCTATCATTTAATGAATTCAGTTCTCACCATAGCTGTCACCCTCTTAGCACAAAACACCTGGACAAACCCAGTAATGAGGGAATACAGCCCTCAAACATATTCAGTGAATTCAGTTCTTGCCATAGCTGTCAACCTTAGCACAAACAACCTGGATAAAGCCAATAATGGGATAATACAGTCCCAAAAATAAGGACAAATTTAAAATATTCATCTTATAAACTTAGATTGTGTTACTATGTATTTTCTGAAGAATATGAAGTCTGAAATTCAAATGCCTGTCAATTTTACTTCTGATGGAACAAAAACAAATTTCAGCAGAGGCCCAGGGAGAAATACTGCAGACAAATCTTTGTAAAATGGCAGGACACCAGAGCAAACCCACACAAACACAACAATACGATGCAGACTTCACACAGAAGGCACCCCAGCCAAGAATCAAACCAGAAAACCTATTGCTGTGAGGCAACAATGCTACCACTGCACCATCAAATATGTAAGGAATTAAACATTCAGAAACCTGAAATCTGAAATTCAAATGCCTGTCAATTTTATTTAACATTTGTTAATCAGGACAGTCTGTCTTTGAACAAAAAACAATTTTCAGCAGAGGCCCAGGAAGAAATAATGCAGATATGTCTTTGTAACATGGGAGAACACAAAAGCAAACCCACACAAACACAGGGAGAAGATGCAGACCCCACACAGAAGGCACCCCAGCCAAGAATCAAACCTGAGAACCTGCAGCTGTGAGGCAACAATGCTACCACTGCACCTTCAAATATCAAGCATTGCAACATTTAGAAACCACAGATATTATGAAGAACAGCTCAGATCAAATATGAGGCAAAAATCTGAAATTTTTTTACAAATGGTGGTGGGTAGGGAATTCAGGTCTTTAACACCTGCATACAAGGTACTGGGTTCAAGCCTGAGGTATTCCCTACCACACCACCATGAGTCTAGCCACCAGTATATAGTAACTGGGGCATTTACACACACACACACCCTTACCTGTAGTAGATCTCATGTCATAAATCCATAGTTGCAAACGCCCATCCACGCAAGATCTTCCCCCGACGAGAGTCTGTGGAGCACATCCACCACGTGAGATCTTCCCCCGACGAGACTCCAGACTGCTGATGTTGCAGTCCGAGTCTGATGAGTTTCCAGTGACAGTCTATGCTCTGACATGTTTCCCAGTCTGGACTGCTGCTGAAACAGTCTGCACATGCTCCAGACTGTCTCAGTAGCAGTCTGGACTACTGCGCATGCGTGAAAGTCTGTGAATTTTGAATTTTTTTATTTTTTTTTAATTTCTTTATTTGTACAGCTGGGGGGGCTGCAGTCCGGCAGTCCAATAGCACGGGCCGCCCCTGGACATCACACCTTTCCCACCCCTCCTTCTGGGTCTTCTGGTGTCATTGTAGATAATCAAACTCTGGTTGTCTGACTCACAATCAAGCATATCCCTGTCCACCATGCAGATGGGGTGTGTCATACAAATGATTTTGCTGTGCACATATTATGCAGTTACATTGGCTATTTGATGTATGCACTGTTTTTGTATTAAAATTACCCTAGCTCTGTTCACAGCAATTGTTAGATGGTATTGCTGTGTAGGTTGCCATATATGATGCACATTGAGTCATGATTAATGTCTAGGTGTAACACTTGTGTCTAGCTGGTCATATTCATTCAATAAAAATATATTAAAATAATAGCATATAGCGATGTATTCTAAGCTATAACATTATGACTTTAGAGCTGTATTTGTAATACAGTACTGATTCATTTGACATCTCAGTTCCCCGCTATGACTTCACTCTTTCTTGTTTCTTGGATGGATAGCTGCATATTAAGAAAAGTCTGACAATGTATTTTATGTGTAGTACTTTCCATTTGGTTAGCATTCATAATGAGGACTCCATTTTCATTTTCTGTTTTTCTTCTCAGAATACTTTTTATTGGTAGATAGGGCAAGACTCCACCTAGCTCTCATCCTCACATCTCACTTTTCACGGTGAAGTAAACAAAGCTGAGACTTCAGAAAATGAACATATGAAAGGAAATATATTATTTACATCAAAAGTGAACACCATGCCACACAAAGTGATAGTATGTACCTCAAAATTAACCACCATGTCAAATGAAGTGATAATATTTACCATAAAAGTGGGCAGAAGAAAAGGACACTTATAAGCTGCAGTTGCTAGAGGCGGTAAACATGTCTGATTGTTGATATGATAAGGTATTTACAGGCTACAACAGATATGCCATAGTGTTAGGGTTGCCATCTTTCTTTGTGGCTAAAACTGGACTAAGGTCACACCCCTCGCATCACCCATAACTCCACCCCAATTCCCAACCCTTCTCCCATCTATGCTCCACCCATTTTGTGACCTAACTGTGACATCAGCAGATGGGAAACACCCTCTTTTTTCTGTTCTGGATGCCTGCTTTCAGCCGGTTTACTTCATTTATTCATAAAACATTAAAACTCATTGGTGCATTGGCTTGCAATTGCAAGTCTTCCAAATGGACAAAATTTTAAATAAATGATCACTTATTCAATAATACCATCTCAAAAAACTTATGTAAAAGCAACCAAATCCAATTACTGTCAGCATTTAAACCTTTTGGTATGCATGCCTGGTATTTCAAACTAAAATATATCTCTTTTTATGGAAGCCAACTCTTTAAATCTACCCTCAAATTTTGTGGACTCTGCATAAGTACCATAAATTTGACATCTGTTAGTTAATTCATGCTGTTGTGAGATAAAGTGATGGTCCACTGGACTATTACCCATACAACTTCTTATATCACCCAAATCCAAAAACTCTCTTTACCTCTCTTTTAGTTTCCCCTATATATATTTTTGGACATTTACACCAAAGACAGTAAGTATCTACTGCTAGTTTACAAGTTAAAAAAATGTATTCTAAATAAATTCCCATTCAACAAACAGGAGTCGGACTGTTGCACATAATCAATTCCCATGCTAAACAATTTCCACAATTACAGTACATTCTTGTAGTTCAAATAATTAATATGAAGTAAGCATCTGTTTCCCATGAAAAGACATGGAAAATGACAAATATGTTGAGAGTTTAGGACAGATAATATTTCCCAAGTTCCCTCTACAAGATGCATGAACCTGTTATTTTTAAGCTAAAACACCTTACTGTTATAGGAAATGATAAAGCAGCTCAGATTTTACAAGTGCATGAGCCTTGGGGGTAGCCTGGGTAGGTGAAGCTCAGACATGCACTCGGTATGGCTGGCAGTGCTGCAAAATCTCGTATTAAAAAAAGTGGCGCATCTGGACATCTGAAAAGGCAACAAGCAAAGAACATGTGCTTGGGAAAATCTGCAGCAAAACTGAAAAAACTGGATACGAACTGGTGCCAACACTTAGTGGATCCAAAAACGCCAAACCACTCGACCACTTGTCCTAGTATAGAAAGTTTAATATAATCTTGAAGTGCGCTTTATTACATACACTTTTCGTTGAAGTAGTAACTCCGAAGAAGTCGGAGATACTACTTCAACGAAAAGTGTATGTAATAAAGCGCACTTCAAGATTATATTAAACTTTCTATACTAGGGCAAGTGGTCGAGTGGTTTGGCGTTTTTGGATCCACTAAGTGTTGAAAATCTGCAGCAGCCAGCAATGACTGATCTGATGAAGCATACTGAAGCAATTGCTAACTCGTATATCTAAACAGGAAGTAAACAAACATGAAATAAACTCTTTTGCTCTAATGTCACGTCACCCGTTTAATGTAACCAGCAGTTAAGCAACAATACACGTCCATGCAGAGTTTAACTTTTAAGTGCTTAGCAGTGACAGTATCCACTTTTCTACAATATTTCTAGACTGGCAACAATAGATTTTCAAAAAAGCAATTCTTTTTTTCAGACTAACATTTCTGTACCTACAGATGAGATGATCACACAAAAAACACAAGCGTACTTTTGTTCTGGATCCAGCTATCATTTTTCTAAGTTTGTAAGAGCAACATTTAAAGTGTCTCTGTAGCTAGAGTTCCCTCTTCTTAAGACTGCAGACTGGATGTCGTGAGCGAGTGTGGGGGCAATGAATAGGAGCCAGTTTAACATTACCTAGAAATCTAGGTGTGGGCGATGGAAATCTAAACTGTATTGCTTTTCAATCAGCTTTTTCTTACATAATGTATGATTTAAATGCTTAGCTTTGAGCATGTGAAAATCAGAGATACTCAGTTCTTCAGACTCCAGGAGTTGGGCTCATGTCAAGGTGAACCCAGCTTAAGAGTTTAAAAGTATTAAACAGATCTCATCTAAACTGATATGTTATAAAAGGAGACCATGAAAACCACAGGCAGTGATTTGTATTTGAAGCAACAACCTCCTTCCATAAAAATAGCATACTGCTTGTAAGTGTGTCTGAAATTCGTCTTCTTCTGCTTTTATTTGTATTTATTTGCAGCTTCAGACCTTAGAAGGTATAACTTCTTACTTATTTTACAAAGTGCAGCTAAGCGGTTAGTTTTAACTTGTCATTGTTAAGGGAAGTGAAAGTATTTTTCACACTCTCTTTTTCTCTCTCTAAATATATGTATCTGTGCTTGAAGTGATCAAAAGGCATGGAAAATGGCTTCCAGGATTATTTTTCTTGGCAACAGGCACCTCCAGACAGTGATAAAATGAAGATAGATGTGGCCTTGTTACTTCAGGTTTTACACACTGACAGTAGATATTAAGAGAGTGAGGGAGACACACAGACTCTGTAGGCAGACAAGCAAGAAACCACCAGAAGCATGGATATTAACTGCTTTGGTCAAACAACATGCTATGTCACAGCCAGTAAGGAAATGACTTTAAGTGCATGCCCTGGCAGGCTAATTGCAATCAGCTGCTCATTATCTTGACAAGACTGCACAGCTCACTGGCACCATATCTGCTTGATCACAATTGAGGAAATAACCAGCATGTAAATAAAGACTCCCTCTGTAAGTACAGGACACAGCTTTGTGTTACTTTTGTGCTGTATGCCTCTCAGCCATGTATGCAAAACATACAATTACCCACACTTTTGTTTCCTGTTCTCAACAGAACGTACTGAGGACTTCTATAAAATTAGGAAAAACATTCAGGATTAATATTTATTTTTATATGTCCTGCTTTTTTCTTAATAAGACATTTTGCCTGCCTCAACGACTTGCCTTGTTGTATGAACGTATGACACTAACTACTGCTAAACCATGATAAACCTAGGCCTGTATGCTCATAAACGGAATTTTACTCTTAACAGTTGTAGGTTTATAAAATCATAGGATCATAGGATATTATTATTTCTAATGGCCCTGGGGCCCTTACAAGCCTAGCCAAGAGTTTATCCCCAAAAAAGAAACCTCAATTAGCACGTCACCCCTGTCAACTAGGGACACAGGTGGCACCCCTGGGACAAATTTGTGGTTTCCTATCCACTCATCAAGGTTGCACTTGAAGAGGGTCAGTGACGGACTTTGTTTGACGTGTATGGGGAGTCTATTCCAGAGAGGGGGCAGCCTCTGGGAGCCAAACCTGTCTCTCCAGCAGGTTTTGTTAATGTCCCATATTAGATTTAGGCCTTTTGATTGGGCAATGCATTAGGAATTAGACATACGGATATGAAGCATCTCTAGAAGAGCAGGGTCTGAGATTGTCTTGTAGGCAAGACACAGATCACCACTTGTATATATTTACTTGTATATATTATCAAATAGCATTAGAAATAAAACAGGACCTAGTGGATTCACTTGGCACTGTCTTCAACCACAGTCTAAGTACTGGCTTTGTCCCAGCAGTGTGGAAAACAGCAACAGTAATTCCCTTGCACAAAGGGGGTCCAGCAACTGACACTGGGAACTATAAACCCATAAGTCTCATCAGCCTTATCTGCAAGGCCATGGAGGGAATCATCATGGACCTTATCAACAAAGACATAGGTGACCTTCAAACTCTTGACCCAACCCAATTTGGCTTTATTAAGGGTAGATCATGCTTACTAAACCTGGTGGACTTCTTTGAGAATGTCACCAAAGCCCTGGATGAGGGCAGAACAGTACATGCAGCCTATCTTTACTCAGCCAAGGCCTTTGACACAACCGCCCACTCAGGCATCATTGAGAAACTCACCCAGATGGAATTAACCCATATGTCACTAGAGGGATAGCCAAATGTCTCACCAACAGAATGCACACAGTGAAAGTTGGGGATTCCACCTCTACCAGCAGACCAGTTACCAATGGTGTACCACAAAGATCTGTGCTGGGCCCCCTACTGTTTGGAATCTATTTCTTAGAAGCCAAGGTGAAAATAGGTGCCCTGTTACCAAGTTCAGTGATCTATGCAAACTGGGTGCAATCAATGAGTCCTCCAATGCTGTTGACATACTACAAAAATGGCTTACACAGACAAATGATTGGTGCTAAAGCCACAGACTTAAACTAAACACAAAAAAAATGCATCATCATCCCTTTTGGCAAAGGGGAAGTCCCTGTAAATTACAATATTAACAGTGCCCCACCTTAGCTCAAGCCCTGTGGCAAGAGATTTTGGGAACACAGATTGGTAGCAACCTTAACTTTGATCACCATGTGGCCACAGTGGTAAAGAAGGCTTTCTAAATTACACTTCTCATAAGTAAGCACATCGCATCCAGAGTTAAGGATGTTATAACTCCTCTGTACTCATTCCTCATCAGATCACTAATAGAGTACAAAGCCTCCTGTATGTACCTCACCAGACACCTGCATCAGATGGAAAGACCTCAGAAGTTTCTCACCAAGAAAATTCGGGGCCTTCAACATATGACCTACATGGACAGACTGAAGGTGCTGTCACTGTACTCTGTATCTTATAGGCTTCTGAGAGGTGACTTTTGCCTGGCCTCTAGAGCAGTCTGCTGCACATCCACAAGTCCAATGGGAAAAGATTCACTCACTCTAGGGATCTTAACCTAGCTTGCAATATTAACAGGACATGCTGGAGAGACAGATATGTCTCTCAGAGATTTCCACTCCTCAAGAACAAACTACCAGTTCACATAAAACAGAGCTTCTCAATGAGCCTATTAAAGCATAATGTAGACAACTGGATGATAGACCATAAATGTACCCAAGAGGGTGTCAGCTATGTCACTCTTGTATAAGGGCAGTTGTTGCTGATCACAGACTCATGTTGCAAATATAGATTATACAAATTAGTCAATAAGGGAACAAGGATAACGCTTTGCTAGGCTTATAAAGGACCTAGGGCCAATAGCCTAGTAACCTCCTATGAACGTATGAACCTATAGACATCTTCTGCATGGTCATTTGATTACTATAATAATGGATTTTCACAAAACAAGCCTTAAGGGTTGAAAGATGTGAGGCAGAGAATGTTGTTTTTCACTAGGATTGATGTGTACAGGTGAGTGGTTACTGCTAACATGCATTTGGGAAACACTGCTAGTGGAAAAATAAAGCTGAAGGGCAGAGTCCTGAAATTTTATTTTTATTTATTTATTTACTTTACATTTGTTAACCGGGATAGTCCAACTGAAACAGGTCCATTTTCAGTGGAGGCCTAGGGAGAAAAGCTCCAGAGTTACAAATAAGTGAACAGAGTACAATTCTTGTTAACAGAGTTACAAATAAGTGAACAGAGTGCAATTCTTGCTAACAGCTACACATTACAATTTATATAATACAATGATCAAACAGTAGTAGAATTATTAAACAGAGCTAGCATAGTACAATACATCTGTTAATCTGGTTTGCATGACAGAAAATTGGCTACGTTACAGAAACATGGAAAGGAGTGCCAGTGGATAAAAGGTGGGTAGTTAGGTGATACATGGGCAGATCCAGGTTTTTCTAAGATGTGCTTTGAGTAGTGATTTGAAGTGGGAGTTTGTGGACATACTGGTTATGCTAGAGGGGAGAGTGTTCCAGTATTTAGCTATTTTGTAGGAGTTTAGGGCTTTGCCGGCAGTATTGTTGGTAGTGGTGATATTCAGGAGAGGTTTATTAGAAGATCTAAGAGGACGATTGTGGGTTAGTAGATGTTTTAGTGATGGAGTTTTGTTTGGGTTGTTTAGTATGTTAAAAGCACATGTAAGCTGTTGGTAGTTAAGTAATTGTGGGAATTCGAGCCATTGAAGGTCAGTAAGTACTTTGCAGTGATGGGTTTTGAAAGGGGAGTTATTTGCAAATTTAGCAATTCTGTTGTAACCTCCCTTGAATTTGTCGAGGTCAGTTTTTCTAATATGGGTAAATATGGGTGCAGCATAGAGTAGTGTGGATAGGAGATGGGTTTGGGCTAGGGTGATTCTTGCTTTGTCAATGAAAAAATTCTTGTGTCTATAAAGAGTACCCATTTTTTGTGGACCTCCTGGATAGTTTGAGCTTTGAGAATATCGAAGTACCCACAATCATCCTCTTAGATCTTCTAATAAACCTCTCCTGAATATCACCACTACCATCAATCTCAACTCCTAGGAGTTTTGTATGTGTGGTAGGAGAGATAACTGTGCCATTTCTAGATGTGATTGAGAAGGTTAGGGAAGTGGATCTGGATTTATTGGGGACAAACAAGAGAAGTTTTGTTTTATTATGGTTGAGAATCAGTTGGATGTCAGTGATCCAGCCTTCTATGGAAGAGAAGGAGTCTTGGGCCAGTTTGTTTAGGGTGGTAATAGATGGAGCTGCACAGATAAGTGTTGAGTCATCACCATATTGTATTAATGTGGCTTGTTTGGAGGTGGTATGTAGGTTATTTGTGAAAATAGAGAACAACAGTGGGCCAAGTATTGACCCCTGAGGTACACCTATAGAGGTAGGGAGGAGGGGTGATAGCTCAGCTTGCCATTGGACAGCTTTCTGTCTATCTGTTAGATAACTTTTGAAACAGGAGATGGTAGGGGAGTCAAAGGATAGGGCAGAGAGGGCATCAAGTAGTAGGGGGTGTGAAACCATGTTGAAAGCTTTAGAAAGGTCAAGGAAGATAGCAGATACAAAGTTATTATTGTTTCTGAGCTGGTTAACTTCATTTATGAAAGACAGAAAGGCAGTAGTTGTACTGTAGTGAGGACAGAAACCATGTTGAGTGAGGGAAAGAAGATTATGTGAGGTTAAGTACTGGAGAACCTGGGAGTGGATACATTTCTCTAAGAGCTTGGATAAGGGAGAAAGAATGGCTATTGGCCAATAGTTGGAAAAGTCATATGAGCTACCACCTTTATGTAGTGGTATGATGTAGGAGACTTTCCAGATTTGAGGAACATAGGCTTCTTTGATTGACCGGTTGATAAGGATTGAGATGGGGTAAGATAAGGAGTCAGCTGCTATTTTCAAAATGTTTGCAGATATTTCATCGGCTGCAAGAGTTGTAGGTTTTAGTTTACAGATGACTTTCTTAATTTTGCTAGTTGGGACAGGTGTGAGGATAAAGGGGGGTAGGTTATTTGGGAGTTTAGCTGAGTTATATGGAGCGCTATTTTTATTAGTAATGGGTAGGTCATTTTGTTTGGTGAACTGGGTGGTTAAAGTGTGAATTGAGTTTATGAAGTGATGGTTCAGTTGGGTAGCAATATTGCTATTTTCATTATCGGGGGGTTTAGGGGTGGGGGTGATAGTTTTACCTGGTCTTAGCAGTGAGTTTAGGGTGTTCCAGAATTTTGTGGGGTTTTTTGAGTATTTGTTTTGTAAACTGAGGAAGTAGTTTTATTTGTCTAGTTTTGTTTGTTTTTTGGCTAGGTTCCTAAGTTGTTTATAGTTTTGTTTACTTTGGTTAGATTTGTCTTTTTTCCATTGTTTCCAGGCTGTGTTAGTAGATGTTAATAAGGATCTTGCATCTCTGCTCAGCCATGGAGTGTAGTTTGCTTTGACTCTAATTTTTCTGACTGGGGCAATTGCATTTAGAACTCTGGTGAATGTTTTGTTGAAATATTCTAATGCTTGGTCTAGGTCTAGAGTCTTTAGTGGCTCTCAGTTGCATTGTTTTAGAGTGTTATTTAGATCCTCTGGGTTTAAGTTTTTGTTGGCACTGATTTGTTTATAGAGTATGGGCTTAGGGATATTGGCATGTTTCCTAAGGAGAAAAGTAGGGAGATGGTCGCTTAATCCATCTGGTAGAAGACCTGTGTGATAGTTATATTTGGGGTAGTTCACTAATGTCCAGTCAATAATAGACTGTCTTTGGGATCTTTTTGTCTATTCTGGTGGGTTCTTGGATTAACTGGGCAAATCCATAGAGATTTATTGGAATGGAGGGGTTAGTTGAGTTACATGCTAGCCAGTCAGTGTTTAGATCTCCTAGTACAATTGTTTCTTGTGGAAGTTTTTGACTGAGCCACTGAATAATTTATTCTATAGTATGGGAATTATTTCCAGGAGGGATATAGCTACATAGAATGTAAATTTGTTTTTCATTGTTCACAGGTAGAGTGGCACCTAAGATTTCTGCATTCTGAAATATGGGTAAGGGGGTTTGAAGTGGCTGGAGGTTGAGTAAATTTTTAAAGAAAATGGCAACTCCACCTCCTTCCCTGCCTGTTCTGTTTAACCTTAGAATATTGTATCCTGGTGGGAAAATTTCATTGTTTGTGATAGAGGGTTTAAGCCAGGTTTCTGAGATAGTAAGAATATCTGGGGAATGGTGAGAAATTAATGCATGTAGGTCTGGGAGTTTGCTTGAAATACTCCTGGCATTAATGTTTATGATCAGCAGGTCTGATTGAGTTTTATTTGCTAGGGTAGTGGAACAGGGTCCTGGGGTTGGGTGAATGTCTCCTGATATAAGGAGTATTGTGCTGAGAATTATTATATGCTTATAAGTGTGTACTATACCTGTGAAGACTATAAAAGTGGTTTTCCTATAGTAAGGATTTAGAAGATGGGTCTTATTAGTATATAGTATTATGTTGTCCTTAAATAATGTTGGACAGATAGTAAAGTTGGTATATGTGTTAGTAGGTTTTAAAGTGTGTGTTGTATGGTAGACGGTATTATCTATGGGGTTGAATGTGTGTATGGATGCAATGTAGGTTAAGGAAGAGAGTGATAATAGGAGGAAAGTTAGTAGAAGAAACATGTTAGGGTATAGCGGGAAATAGATGGTGAATAGCCTTAGGATTGAGAATAGGTTCTAAGGTATGTTAGTAGTGAGAGGAGTATAAAAGTAGGCGCAAGTTCCTGGGGGTGTGGCCAGTAGTAGTAATTGGTGGAGGGAGGTGAACAGATGACAAGGAGGACAAATGAGCAGCTTTCCTGACTTTTGCATGCAGGTAAGTGTTTTTAGATTCAGTTTCTTCTGGGTAACAAAGAAAAGAGTAACTGAATTACTAACATATAAAAGGACTTCTATGGAATACTTTAGGATGAATATATTTAGGCTACTTAATCTAATGTGGGTTTTTGGTTGTCTGTCTGTCTCTGATAGAATCCTAGCCAACCTGATTTCACTCAGTGGGAAGCACACTGGAGATGCCAGCCAGGGAGGGATGGCTCTCAATGATTGACTGATGGCTCACCCAACTGGGGAGGGTGATGGTTTGGCTTAATTCTTACTGTTTGAGCTCCTTGTAACATGTGGCAGGAATGTAGTTTTAAGAATGAAGGATATGACAGGCACAAAGCCTTCTGAGGAGGGGTATCATCTTAATTCAAGATGATGGTGAACTACAGTAGCCCTATCCTCTTCTCTAAGACCAACATTAAGGACTATCATACACCTGCCAGAGGAGGGGGTTAATTTACATAAAAAAAAAAAAAAAAAAAAAAAAAAGAAAAAATCCCCAATCCTAATGAAGTATTAAAGATGATGATACTAATCCATCTTCTCCACTGGTTAGCTTCAATATAAAGATCCCATCGGAAGGATTTGCCTCAGTCAAGTGGAACAAGCCAGACACTCCAGACTGAGGGAGATGGGGTTTCTGGGATATATCTGATGGTCAGAGCAGTGGAGGGCCAGAAAAGGTTAAAAACAAAGTTTAGTACAAAACTTATGTCTCACATCTGCTTTGTAGCTAAAATTAATTTAGAATAACAAGAGTCATTGTTGATCTTGTAGGACCTCCTGCATGGATCTTTTCCTGTGGAGCTGCATTTCCTTCCTTCCCATCACTTTCTGTAAAATGTGGACATTTGTCCATAGTAGGGATTGGTTGATGGATGGAAAGAGAATTATATTTTTAAATTATAGTCAGTAACTAGAAGTTTCCTTAACAATGCATCAGTAGTAATTTTGGACTATACTGTTGTTTGTGGGGGAGTTGGTCATCTCCCCTCGACCCCCACCATCCAAGGTGTTTGAGAGTGGAGTCCAGATTGCTGTTGGCTGCCCTAGGACTTCATAAGGCCTTCCATTGAGAAGCAAGGACCATAGGCTGTGGACCAGAACTTTTGCTAAGGAGCTCAGTTTCCAGCAGATATATACTGATGACCACCGAGACATTTTTGCTGCTGTGATTGTGGGTATCCATCCTTGTTAAGGACTGTTGTAGATGATGAAATGTCACACCCATAGAAATAATGCTTTGCAATTTTTACTTCAATGGTTTTAAAGAATCATCAATTTCAGGACCAAATAGGGCAAGCAGACAATGACATGTAAGTCTGTACTTGTTGACATCCTTAGCAACGGAGTTAAAATGAAAACATAATTGCCAGAGTATGGCTATGGCACATCTTTCAAAACTGCTAACTGAGATGTGTATCAAAGAGATCAACAGACTGTATAGGGTATATGATGTCCTAGGATTTAAAAGGGAGCACTCCCACAGACTGAAAAAAACTTGATTTTTCAGTCTACCTCTAGGTTTTTCCCACTGCAGTGTTTGGCTTTAAAATATTGCATCACAGCCCCTAAGCTCCTGTCAATGCATTAACTTAACGTGTATTTTCACGTATACCCTGCTTTTTTTAGTCAGTCAGATTTAATTACCATTTCTTGCTTTTCAATGACTACTTAAAAGCCAAACAGGGATTTATCACACAGAACGATATTCTCAGTACCTGTTACTTCTTTTTTTTTTTTTTTTAAGTGGGCAATTTTCATTCTTTTGTTGTGTCCGAGTTGTAGCCCTTAAACTCCTATGCCGTCCTCCTAAACACCCATATCTGTTAAAGTGGCAAATTTGAGCTGTTTGCTGCTGTGATTGATAGCAGCCGATAAAGTTAATGTGCTGAGAACACTTTTCTATGTGATAATTTTAAATTTGTAATATTTTAAAGCCAAACACTACCTCTACACAATACACTCAGACACATGCCACATACAGCAACAAGTATTAAAAAAGAAAATTCTCTGGAACTACTCTAGTAAGGAACTGGAATTAGTGTTATTAAGAGGCGAGATCCTGATATTAAGTCAATTTTTTCTCACTGCACTATGGATAACATCAATAAGCAAATGACTACTAAATACAGCTTAAAAGATATATGCTTACATTTAATGAAAATACTAGAGCAGTAAAATCTATTACCAATAAATATTGGCCTGTTATGTTAGCTGACCCTGAAATAAGAAAAAGTATAAGTAACAGACTGATCCTTGGGTACAAAAGAAGTAATAACTTAAAAAACAAACTGTGTTATAAGGAATAGCCTAGATGTATTATTTCATTTAAAACAAATAAGGTAGGGATATATGCATGTAACAAATGTGCCCATTGCGTTAATATTAATAGTGAAAAGAAATGTACTCATCCGGTTACTGGAAAGGTTTTTCATGTGCATGTTTTTGGTAATTGTGACCCCAGGAATATTTTATATCTATCGACATGCTAATCTTGTGGTGCCTATTATGTTGGCAAAATAAGTAGTCATTTATCAGAAATCAATAGAAAGTTAAGCACTAATGCACTTCATAAGCACATTTATGATAATAATATCACAAATTATTTTAAATTTATGATTTTATCTAAATTAAATGAGTCCATGTGTGGAGGGGGTTTAGAGCAAGAGACTGAAATGGAGGAATTTAAATGGAGTCTAAGACTCAAAGTGCATATTTTACCAGGATTAAATGAAGCTATGTCTTTAAAACCTCTGCTGAAACATTTACAAGAGAAGGTTTAATTTTATCATGTCATTCATTTTATCCTATCATGTGATTTTTTTAGTCTGTTTAACTTGGTCATATATATATATATATATATATATATATATATATATATATATATATATATATATTTTTTTTTTTTTATGTACCTGACAAAGCTTTTTAGTGAAACTGTAAAGTTGCATAATAAAGTTTTATATTCACTTTTAATTCCAGTTTCTTGTTAGCATGGTTCCAGTGAATTTGCTTTTTTTAATAATTGTGGCATTTATTTTCAATGAATTCACCATCAGATTAGTTCTTGTTTTTGTGTTGACATAGAGCAGCACACATGTACCACACTAAATATATTTACTTCCTTACATATACACTTCTGTCCCTAATACTGAAACTTTCAGTAAATCCAAATGTTTCTGCATTAAAATATAAAACCCACATTTACTTTTCCCACAGGTAGTAAATCCACCTTTGCTCAACTCCTTCAGCAAGAATTTTCCAGGCACGTCACTCTGTCAATGCAGTGAAGCTATATATATATATATGTATATGTAGTATAGCAAAGTCCTAAACAACACTGCAAGATGTTTATAGTCAGAATAATACATAATATGTCATTATATTTTTAAAATGTTATTTTCAAAAGTTACTTTTTCTAAAATTTTCTACTGTAAGTCATAAATTAAAAAAATATTATTTCTAATAATTCTTATACTTATTGTCTGCATTTCCTTGTTGCACAGTAAATTAATTATATATTAAATATAATAAGGATCAGATAAGAATATTTTTCCAAGAAGGCCTGATATGCCTTTACAATAACCTTTAATATCCAATGAAACTTTATGTACTACAGAAAAACAACATAAGATATTCAGAAAGATTAGTTGGTCAGCACTACTAGACTGCTGTTGTGGTTTTGTAGTGCTGTGTAGATAAATTATTCAGACACGTGCTGAAAGCCACATTGAGCAAAAGCACATTAGCACCTCACTGCCTTGTCTCTTAATCAAAACATGCAGTTCGAACAACAATGTTAAATGCTCCTTATACCAGCTATACCAACCTATGTAATGCAGTTGCACAGGCACGTAAACACACACAAACACACACACACGCACACATACACACACACACATACACACACCAAAATGCATGTGCACAAGCACACACACAGACACACACACACACACACAGACACACAGACACACACAGACACACACACACACACACACACACACACACACACACACACACACACACACACACACACACACACACACAGACACACACACACACACACACACACACACACACACACACACACACCCCTGCACACAGATCACAGTACTTGTTTACAGCAGCAATAACAGACCTACTGCTGCCATAAACAGCAATAGGGATTCACCCTAAAATTACTTCATACACTCCTCAATACTTTGCTTTGAAATAGCGTGACAGAGCATGTCTTTGAGTAGTTGTCACTATTTCAGTCCTCGTGTGTGGTTCTGCAGTGGAGTACATGGTTAATTTATGTTAGCTGCACTCCTGGTTTGCTGTATTTGCAGGCTGTATTATCCAGCATGATCACTGGAGTAGGACAGCTATCTTTGAACTGTTTACTACATAAGTTAGTGAGCAATCATGCTCATTAGCAACTCATTTGCTAATTATATATGCTACCTCTGAGAGAGCACAATTCCTAGGAAAAGGAAATATTCCCCTAGCCCAGGAACAATCAATCTCACACATCTGTTGACCCTCTGTGTTGTCGATCAATAATAAGGACGTAAATCTAACTTAAAATCAATGTATGTCAAGCAACCCATATATACATCTATCTATCTATCTATCAATCTAGGTCTATACCTACATCTATATATGTATGAATGTATGCGCATGTACACACAGACCTATATATATATATATATATATATATATATATATATATATATATATAGATATATGGGTCCATGTCATATGGTCGACTGTTCATTTGACTGAAAGTTCATTTGGTCGACAGTTCATTTGATCGACAAGCATTTGCCCCCTTCCCCAATGTTGTGCGACCCTGGAGTTGTTATATATAGTTAGGGTGGGGGGCACAGCCCCCCACATTGGGGGGTGTGGGGGGCGAAGCCCCCCACCTATAATTCTTGTCGATCAAATGAACTGTCGACCAAATGAACTTTCAGTCAAATGAACAGTCGACCATATGCATGGACCCATATATATATATATATATATATATATATATATATATATATATATATATATAAATATTATCTATATATATATATATATATATATATATATATATATATATACACACACACACACACACACACACACACACACACACACACACACACACACGGGCATATATATAGATAAATAGATGGAAATAGATACAGTTATAGATATAGATATAGATATCAATATAGATTGATATAATTATGGATTTGGTGACATTAGTCTAAACTATTTATGGTCAACATGAAAATGTTCATCAAAATGTTTGACAGAAATAAACACGTCCAAAAACAATGTTTTTACATTAGGATAAGCCCCCTGCACCTACTGCTAATTAAAATATATGAACTTTGTGGTTACACTACAGTGGGGAAAAGGCTTATAACCCTCACTGTTGTAATATCTATTTTGTCAATGCTATCAGTTTTTGTCCATTTAGGTGAACATATACCCCTCATTAATATAGTAATATATTCAATTTACCAAACTATAAAGCATTTTCCACTATGTGAAAACAGGCCATATGTCATGAATCATAGAATATCTTGCAAAGTACCATTTCTACAGAACAATTTAGTTGTCAAAGCTTCCCATGTTTTAATGTCAGGCAACACCTTAGCTGAAAAAATACAAAGCCACATACATACTCACACACACACACACACACACACACACACACACACACACACACACACACACACACACACACACACTTCCGTATATCTAATTATATGCATTACACAGTCCTACCGTTCAGTATCCTATATAAACCAAATATCTTCTAAAGTGCAATTTGACAGAAACATTTTGTAGTCAAGCCTTCCCTTGTTTTGTATAGACAAATGGGAAATGTAAGGCCAGTTTATCAGGAGTATAAAATCCTTGGTAGAATGTGCTGCTTTAAGACTGATTTATTATGTATACTATAAAAATGTGAATGGACTGACTGTATGATGCTTTCAACAATTTGTCTATGAAATGCGAGATTAACTAGATCTAATAAATAGACTTGATTATGAATGTGTATCCAAATATATTTCATGGAATTTCCAACCATGTGATGAAAACCTGGATCTTAACTGCTACAACAGGGATAACATACACTAAAAACGTTTCTGTTTTCTTGGAACTTCCCAGAACTAAATGCTAAAGGAAGTGAGGTGACACCAATGTTTTGCTATATAAGTCAGTGGTGATGTGAGAATTAATAGCACATCATCTGAATTAAGCTACATTTCATAAGGAACTTGTCCATTAATTATGCTTTTTTTCCTCAAGATCATTCCTTATAATTTGGTCCTTTACCTAAGTTTATGGACTGAGCAGTCATGCAGATAGACTTCCTTAGCTTGATATTCTCTGACATTCATGTACGGCTTGAGATTTCTCACCTGACCTCTAGTATGTGGCTAACCATATCATGAATCATCCTCGCACATCTGCAAAATCCAGAACTTTACAAAAATCCAAACACCCCCCGTTGTTCCAAAAATGAATTCCCACGAATGAGATAAACTGTAAATGTATCAGTCAAAGCCAAGAAAAGACACCTAGAATACCCAGGGTCAGTGTCTTAATGCAGCACGTGTTCCCCTTCTGTAGACAAGAATGATGGTGTATGCACAACAAAACCAAACTGAATTGAGGGCAACACTAAACAAATAATATTCAGTATATCAGTTAAAATCATCATACACTACCTGTAGTAAGAATCAATAACATCAGTAAATCTGGAGCTGGATGATTACTGCTTAGTTTCAATATGTGTGGCAGCAATTACTGCTTCTGAGAAGATGAATGTCTTTGTCTTAATAACTGTATTCATTTTCCACACTAACATCTCTCTGAAACCCTTTCAAGCCTTGAATGCATAGCAGTCAAGGCAAAGTGACTTAACTTCAGGACATAATTCATTAACAGTAGCTCTGACACAGTGGTCAGCATCATATCAGACTCTAAATACACTTGGTTTGGACAAATATTCCTATATCTCATCACTGTTTGCAGAACTTACTACATTCGAAATACTAAAAACACCTAACTATGGAAATGTGCAACTGAATCACTATAATCTAGTTAGGAAAAAAAATGCCCTACTACATGCCAGAAAGATTCAGAACTTTAATTTTCCATTCTAGTATTTCGCAAATGTGTTTTCACTTCAAAGAACTTCATCAGGTGACTTACATAATACCATCATTCCCTGCCACCATTTAAAAAAAATCCAATCAATTCATGTGATAAAATAAAATACTTCAATATTTAAATATAAACACTTTTTTATAAATATAATTAAAACACATATAAAGTAAATATAGTTAATTGATTAGCACACCTATGTGAATGTAGCTAAAACTTTAATGTCTCTGCCCTATGTGTTTTAATATTTATATTAAAGAAACAGCATCATTTAAAACTGGAAAGAAGTATCATTAACCTCCAGAACTCATATTTTTTCTACTGCTTCAGTATAATTTTAATATCTCCACCTACTGGGTTTTATAATATTTGTTTCAATACTGAAAACTTAAACTTATGCCCATTGCCTTAATGCATTACTTGCTTATCCAATTCTTGTTCATTATGCCTTTATCTGTATCATTTACATATTCACAAATTAAATGTTTGAAATATAATTTTGTCTTTCCAACACAGAATGCTGTAAAAGCTTTACATCTGAATAAACTGACTAAATTCCTAGTTTTACAATCAGCATATTGTCTAAAAATGTAATCTTTATTTGCTAAGGGACGCTTAAAATTATTTTCAACATTTATGTATTTAAAATATCTGCACTCTCTACACTTTTGTGTACATAACCTATCACAGCTTAATCTATAATGATAATGTTACCAATGACAAAGAAGTCTCTTCAAGTTCTTTCCATTTTTAAGTATAAATTTTGGTGCATCCTCCACCTAATTCTTGATATCTTGGTAGGATTTTAAAATAATACATTTTTTCTAAATATATTACATAACATGTGTGTACCTGTAGAACAAGTGAAACTGAACCTAAATTCCTAATTGTCTTTCTTACACATAAAATATTTTGTTATTGTATCTTAAGAGTCAAAAAAGAGAGATTTATTGCTTCATTTTTTTGGTTTTACCACATCTGCATATATCTCCTGTAGTTTATTACTATCACAGCCTTGGTATTTAAAACTCTAACTCATAGTACTTAAGGCTTCCCCAACTTCAAAATGATTTGTAAAGTTGAAAAGTTTGCCGTTTAACTACATTTCTAAACACAACAGGTGGATGCACATTCTGGCAATGTAATTATAATTCCTTTTTGCATTCTTTTTCTAAAGACCCCAGTATTAAGTGGCCCGTCTTCATTTGTATTTACTGTAACAGCCTTTGAAAGCCATACCATACCTAGAAATGACTTATCGAATTTTAAGAAAAAAGTGGTAGATTCTAAATATTTTTTTAATTATATATCATGAATTCAGTATTTTTGCTAGTTTTCCATATGAGAAAAATGTCATCCACAAAATCACCTATAATACCATATATTACATTTAAAAATATTATTGTGCATGACGTATTCATTTTCCAATTGCAAAAGTAGTATATGCATATGCATTGGCACAAGCTGTATCCATTCCTACTCCTTTCTTTTGCAAGTAGTATATATCCAAAAAAGAAAAAGTAAAATATTACATTCTAAAACAAGTTCTAATAAAGCACAATACATATTCAAATCTGAAATCTTAAACTAGGAACATTCCTTCAAGTATTCAAGTACAAATTTGATCTCTTCATTGTTTGGAATGCAATAAATAATGAACATCTGTCAAGTGTCACAAAATAATAATCAGTCATATCCATTATCAAATACCATTCATAGAAATCTAGAACATGCTTAGTATCATTTAAAACTATTTTATATTTGCTTAAGTAGGGCTGCACAACCAAACCTATGTATGCTATGAGACAGACAGTGGAGAAGTTAGCAATGATAAAACAATTCCACCTGAGATGAAACTTGCAGAAAGAAAGCTGTTTTGGCCAGTCCTGTGATGCTTTGAAGTCCCATAAGCATTAGTATACTTAGTGGGGACTACATGCACATATCCAATAACACACATAAGAACAGTATTAGTACTCACAGAGGGGGCTCCTGATGGCAATGGGGGTATGTCAAGTTTCAGCAGTGAGCCAACTGCTGTTCACCATTGGTGATGGACTGAATTAGCAAACACACTGGATGGGACATATCAGCAAAGCTGCTGCATGCACACAATTTGGTATTACAAGCAGACACTGAACAGGAACATCAGCAAATGATAAGATAGAACTGAGTGCAGACAAGATGTTTTTCATAGCAGCATATGGGGCTAATCAGAATATGCTGAAACTTGAGATAGAAGGGAAAATAGTGTAACAAGTTAACAACATCATGAATCTGGAGGGGTGGTTGAGGAGAAGGGATGTCTGAATTACTGGATCTAAGATAGAATCAGAGGAGCTACAGTCAATTAGAAAAAAAGTGACAGGGGTAGTGTGTGACAGAATAACAAAGAATTTGTAAAATATGGTATACAAAACAGTCATGTGACAAGTGCCTTCATAAGGTATAGAAATGTGGGCAATAAAGATAGACCAGCTGATGAAGCCAGAGGTGATGAAGATGAAGTGTCTGAGATGGGTGGTAAGATGCACTGTGTTGGACAGATGAAGAAGTTGTGACATCAGAGCAGCGGCCCAAGTAGTTCCAATTACAGAGAAGGTCAAACAAAACAGATTACAGTGGTGATCAGTTGATCATGTTTTCAGAAACTCGAACTCCATACGATTGAGTTTTTGAAAACTCCAAGCTTTTGAATGGAGATAACTGTGAATTGAGGATTGGGAAATGTACCCTTTTCCTCATGGTTCTGCGATCTCAAAGTTGGGTATATAAAATTTGCAGGGGGTGTGGGGGGTGCAGGGGGCTTGCCCCCTGCAAAAAACATAAAAAGGTTGATATTTGTGTTTTTTTTCCTTTTTTTTGATGTTTTAGTTTTCAGAAATTTGATCTTATGGTGTCTTCAATATTTTTTTCTAGTTTCTGAAAAGTTGTTCATCTGACATAGACCCAGTGGTTCGGGCATATGTGCAGAGAAGTAGAAGATTATTTGGTGAAGAAGTTTTGGGAGAGTTGAGAAGAATACAAGAAAAAATCAGGATGTCCAACAAAGTGATAAATAGATTGCATGAGAGAAGTGTAGAAGAACATAGGCAATGAATCAAGAGAGATAGCAACAGTTCATGCAACATCCCAGTCACATGGTGAAAATAGGAAAAATGGTTGACAGTAATGATGATGATTTCCCAAAGGATCAGGTGAATCCCTGAGAGTTGTAAGTAACTGATTCAGGAAGGCTAAATTACTAGTTTCTAAGAGACAAGGTATCCTTGCATTTCCCTGCCACTGAGTTCTCTCAAGAGGAATTTGCCCCAACACTTGTTGACACTTGTTGAGGATTCCATGTACACTCCTGCTTAAGAGAACAGCATCTTCTGTCCAGCTATGGATATAGCAACAAGATAATTGGCATATCCTTTCATATTATCACTCCATAAGACCCTGGAGCAGGCAACTATATTTATATCAAGCATGAAGATGGTTGTGTTATACTATGCAACATTTCAGAAGGTTATGATCCACACAAAATGATGCACAGGGAAAGTAATTTTAGCTGACATTTAGGATAATGTTGGATAGATGGAGCTTATTGGCTATAGATGAATTAAATAACTTCAATATAGTACATGCATCAGCTTTATCAACCAGAGTGGGAAAAGGGTTCTGGCATGGTACCAGTCTGTGTGAGATGGTACTGGCTGTATGACACCAGTTTGGTTAGGAGGACACTGCCTGCCTGGGAGTCAAACCTTGGGTTCAAAGTGGCCACAAGCTGCATGGTACTGTTCTCAGTTGGAGGGTCTAGGCAGTATGGTATCATCTGCATGGGACTACTAACTGCATGGGGAACTAGTCTGTGTTGGAGGGACAGGATGCATGATACCACTATGGACTGGGGAGTAGTTTTGGAGGCACTGGATGCATGATTCCATTATGGATCGGTGAGTAGTGTTGGAGGCAAAGGATGCATGATGCCACTA
>NC_056725.1:1152250836-1152253336 GCF_019279795.1 Protopterus annectens | reverse complement strand
CTTTTTTCCCATCTCTTCACACCTCTTGAAGCCGAAACATAACTGACAGCCACATAAGCGTTAATGTATTACTTCTTACAAAATACAAATTAAGAGAAAATCACATGCCCCTGGATTCATTAAACTCCATGCAGGAAGAGTGCTATTCCTGCATGGAGTGGATTGTGTCCATGTAGAACAACAGAACGCCTTGCATATTAATGAAGGAGCGGAGCTGTATTCTCCACATGGACACAATCCATGTACGTGTGCAGGGGTGTGTCCGAGCATTGCTCACACAGTACACATGCCGCCTGCACTCTAGAATTGCCGTATGTCAATCCCAAAGAAAGTAACAGTGTCCATGGACAAAGTACAGTAAAAACTCACAAAAGCACAGCGCCCCCACACACACACCATGATCCAGAACAGATAATGTCCACAGTGGTATGCCAGTGTACATGCTGGCATACCAAATAAGTAAACATGTTCCTGAGAGGTACATGTAAAATAATACTCCTTGTATGATGTAGTTGTCCAGATGTCCTGTCCTAAGAGGCAGAAAGCAATGTATATACCCCTAAAGTAAATTAAAAAAAACACATGCTTATTTTTTTTTCTGTCCCCAATAAGTTTAAGCATAGCTGAGTGGGTGTGCGTGTCACGCAGCTGTGTATAGCATAGCTTAAACATCCGAAGGAGCTAAACAGAAACATACAGCCAAAATGGTGAAAGTGAAATAACATAGTGGTTAGAGCGTTAACTCAGCATATAATCATTTACGGTTCGAGCCCCAATGTACATTCATTTTTATAAGTGAAAACAGCAGTAAAAGTATATTTTTTTAAATAGGTAGGGACTAATATATATTTGTTAACCAGGGTAGTGTAGCAGGTCCAAATATGAGGTGTCACTGTACTACAGATGTGAAACCCCCATATAAACAAAAGTGTCCCATACAGTATAGCCACAAAAGAATATAATGTAATGAAAGCACATAAGGGGATGTTAGGGGAAGGGAAACATACGATGTCATTAAGAAGAAATCAACCTCACAATCCTGATAGTTCATAACATGAAAGCTAAACAATGCTACATTTTGCTCAGCTATGCTTAGCCTGAGTACGCATTGCTTAAATATGTATGCTTAGCAATAATTAGCATAGCTAAGTGGACTTGCACACTGGTAAGCAGTGCTTAGCATCTACCCCTTTAAGCAATGCCTATCTGTGCTAAGTGGGTTTGCCCGTCGCTTAGCTTAGCTCAGCATATTCAAAACCATCCAATCATGGCAAAGTGGGGGAAATCAGCCCTATTTAAACTTGCAGGCAGGAATATAGCCCATAACCAGTTGCAGCTCATCACTGCAGGCACTATAGTTGGTATTGGTGAAGGTGTGCACTTTTGGGAGCAGCGCTGGGACATTCAGGAGTCCAGGGTGATGGTTGGACTCCTAGTACAAAACCATGAAGGGAGACTGCTGCAGGACCAGTACCAGGGCACCTAATACAAAACGGAGGCCTGAGACCGACTCGCACATGACCTCACCAGTGCCACTGACATCCCTTGGAATAGTGAGCAGGTCCAGCACCACTTTGCTGACTTGAAGCATAGGAAGAAGGAGGTCTTGGACAGCTGGGTCCAAGATGCACGGACAGAGAATGTCCCAGCTGTGTGTAAGTATCAGTATCAATATGTGTTTTCCAAAGTCCAGCCTGTGTATGTGATGGATAGGTATGCATAAATGTTTCTCTATCTCCTGTACAACTGCAGATGAGAGGGCCACGAACATGGATGCTCATGCCAGCAGGCTGCTAAGGCTGCATCATGAGGCTGGTGAGTACAGATCTAGCTTGTACTATTCATGGAAGATAAATAGAAAGGAGCAGAATGTCACCTGTCAGTATTTAAAAATGGGAATGGTTTGTACTGAATACATGAGACTTTAGCAGAGTAATAGTGATGTACATGGTATATATCAATAAAAGTGTCAGTACCTGTTAATAAAAGTCAAAATCCTGGACTGATCGTGTTTACTTTGGTGTGTGGTGGTATGAATCGAAATGTGTACAATTTCTGCACAGCAAATATAGCTCTGAAAGCATTAAATAATCAAGGCTCATCTGACAAATATTGTGTAGTTGTAAAACAGGAGATTAACTATATGAAATGATCCATGCACCAAGATATGATACCTGAATAGTAACATTGTGTTAACCATTGTTTTCCAGACTGCGCCATGTCAAAGTATGAATACACAGTATAAGAACTATCTACCATGCATGAATGTCAGAATTACAAATCAGATTATACAAAATAGAGAGCATTAGGCAGAAAACTGTCAAACAAGAAACAGCAGTTTCTCAATAGTTAATTCTGATGAAATACAAACTTTATTCTATTTTATGCATAGACACGGTTCAAATCCAGGGAGTGGTAGTAAGCTGTATGCATATTTTCACCCGTACATATGTGAGAAACAGTTGGGTAGTATTAACAGAAATTTCCTCCACAGGTCTAC
>NC_056725.1:1152190836-1152245836 GCF_019279795.1 Protopterus annectens | reverse complement strand
AACCTGGTTGACTTCTTTGAGTTGGATGAAGGCAAGGTGTTTCATACAGCCTACCTGGATCTGGCCAAAGTCTTTGATATCATTCCCCACTCAGGAATCATGGAAAAAATCACTAAGCTAGGCATCAACCCCTATATCATTAGGTGGGTTACAAACAGGGTCACAGATAGAACCTACAGTGTGAAAGTAGCTGACTCCAAGTCTGACTGCTGACTAGTCACAAGTGGGGTCCCACAGAGTTCAGTCCTGGGTCCTCTCTTCTTTGGTATGTACTTCTCTGAAGTCCAGGGCAACAAGTAGAGACCCTGGCTGACAACATTCACAGATGAATGCAAGTTGGGAGCTGCTATTAACTCCACAAGTCATGTTAACATCCTGCAAGAAAGGCTTCACTGAGTCTGACTGGTGTCAGAACCATGGCCTTAAGCTCAATGACAAAAAACACATCATTATCCCCTTTGGGAGAAACCCAGTTCCCATGACTTACCACATTAATGGTGTTCTCCTGATCTGGGAACACAGGTTGACAGCAACCTCTCCTTTGACCAACACACTGTCACTGTGGTCAGAAAGTCTTTCTATATGGCACATCTCATTACTAAGGCTTTTGCATCCAGCAAGAAAGTGGTCATTGTCTCCATCTACTCTTCCCTCTTTAGGCCAATCATCGAGTACAATGCCCCATTTGGCATGTACTTCACTAGACACCTGCAACAATTGGAGAGGCTGCAAAAGTACCTCACAAACAGGATCCTAGGCCTTAAACACTTGTTCTATATGAACAGACTCCAAAAACTCCAACTATTCTCTGTCTCATATTGCCTACTTAGAGGCGATCTCTGCTTTACTTACAAAGCCATGTCTGACTCAGCTCTGTTAGAAATGCTACACCTAGAGAAATCCCAATCCCTCCACACCACACTCTCCACAGACCTCAACCTCATTGCCACAATCAACACAACATGCTGGAGGGACCCAGAAAGTGCCCATGCTATGGAATACACTTGCCATACATGTCAAGCAGAGCATCTCACTGGCCCTCTTCAAGAGAAATTTGGATGAGTGGATGGGAAATAGAAAACTCACCCAGGGGATGACACCAGTGAGTCTACTCGACAGAGGCACTGGGAGCTAAGGTCAGGTGGCACGATGCCAGGGTAATCCTAAGGGCTAGGCTTCTAAAGGCTCCAGGCCCATTAGCCTAGTACACACCTATGAACGTATGAACATATATATATATATATATATATATATATATATACACATATATATAGATAGATAGATATATACATATATGTCCTCAGAACATGTAGTGGAGTTGTATCTCAGAATCATACTTCTCAACTGTTAGTGCAACAAATCAGTCCAAAGGCTGTCAAAATGGGGGGACAATGGCCCTAACTAGGGACCTCTTTTAAATATTGCCCTTATAAATGTAGAAAGTTGCCAGAGTAACACAGTTTGTTTCAGTATACATATTCTGATGGCTGTGAGGTTTGAAAATTACATATATGTCATCATTTACTGACAAAATCCCCATATCATCACAGGAATTTACCAGTAAAATGAGACTAATCTGTAAAACAAACCAGAAATATGAGCAATAAACCTGGACATCCTGAAACAATCCAGCCATTTGAGGGGGATGCTCAAAACCCCTTACTGCAATGAATCTGGACCAAGGCTGACAAAGTGGTGGGTGGAAGACATGAAAATGGGGATGTATCTGAAATACTGGCGTAGATAAGCTGACGCAGTTGCTGCAGTAACACCATCCTGTCTGCTGTAAGATATATTCACTGAAATAGCACAAGTAATTGAAATAGCAAATCCGCTAAGGGGAATTACACATGTATTTGCAAATATATCAGGCACTGCACGGATGTAACAGCACTGAAAAACAGACAACAGTGTGAAATTGCATACCCACAACCAGTTTCACCACAGTCAGTCACACACCAGTAAGTCAAGTGAACAGTAGAGTATACAAACAGTGTAAACAAATACATCATTGTTTGCCACTCACACACTACCCCTACATATACAGGCCCAATTCACAGTGTAGTTTGTATCCTGACAATGGTACAGGACATGTCTCAGTCTGCCCCTACAAACACGTACAGCCAACATACAGCAGAAACTGGAGCAGCATTCACAGTCAGATAAAAAGGGAGCCAGAACACTTACATCTACCCCCTCCATACACAGCCCAAGTAACATGTACACATGACATGTCTACACAATTCTGACAGTCTGTTAACAATGACTAGACATACACAGACCTCTCAAATGTACAGTTCACCTCAGATTGTACAGGCTCAGGACTCATATCTATGGCCTCTTCCCTGTAACATGTCTGTGGGTCTACTACATCACTGGTATGGTAGCAAGAATGAAGGCAAGAAATAATGATACTAAATACTTCTGAGCCTCATAGTGCATGACATCAGGACAAAGTCAGGAGTAGATTGGACATATTGCTGCCATAAATTGAGACAGCTGCTGATGTAACAGGGTTTGTTGTAACATATCCTTTATGAGGAATATGAAGTCAGTAATACCAATGGGCATTAGTATTTACTGACTGCAGTCCCCAGAGTCCCCGACTGATTTTCCAAGGACAACAACTGTCTGGGGAACAGACAAAACATAACATGCAAACATGTGGCCAGTCTGTGGACAGCATGCCAGTGGAGAGGTATGCCAGAGACATACCACTGTCAGACGTGATGTCACTCAGTAAATGCATGTCCACACAAACCCTGTCAATCTATCAACCCACCATGTGTATAACAGCACTGATGATATAGAATCTGTTCGCAATTCTGGAGATATGTCCCCCATGTTGTTGGGCTGCCTCCAAATGTCCTGTCCTGTGAAGTATTCCCACCTACTGTCTGTGAATCTGTAGCCCACCACCTCTGTAATGCCCCTCACACAGGTCTGTAATGCCCTCTCAAAGGCAACACATGGAGGTCTCCATAGTCCTTATACCTTTTCTAGCCGCATCCTTCATGAACACAGGCATGCTTTTCAGAACTGTTCTGCAGTGTAGTCTACCACAGGCTGAGCACCGGTGTCATCCCATCTGCACAGACGACAGACAGAGAAAGTAGATAGCAAACCGGTTATGCATTAGGATGAATGTTTTGAAGGATAGAAGTCTGAAACTGAAATGTATACCATTACTACATGTCAGCAGTCCTCAATGGCATAGCCAAAAATCACAATACTCTACAGTTAATATAATAATATCATATTAAGTCTCAATATCCAATAGGAGATGCATCAAGACATACAACTCAAACCCAAACAACAAGATAGGGCAGTACTCAGTCCCAGCTTTGCATGCATGGATGCATGGTTAAAGTACCGAATTTTACATGAAAAAGCAGTGTTAAAAGTACTAATTCAACAATATAATATGTGTTAAATTATTTTTGTCAACCAGTGTACTGTAGCTGGTGTAACATGCAAGTGTGAGTGCATATAACATGTGATACTACCCATGTATACACAAGTGTCCCATACAGTATAGTCACACCCTTTGTTAATGTAATGACAGCATTTAGACTTATGCTATGTAAAGGAAATCAAATACACTTACTAAATGATGTCATTACTCTGCTATTTTATAAGACTGGAATGTGAGCAATGGTTACCAGGCTGAGCTATGCTTAACAGGTTTAAGCATTGCTCAAACGTGAATGCAGTTAGCTCAGCGAAGTGGATTTGTGCACTGGTAAGCATCATTAAGCGAAGCCTACATGGGTTAAGCGCCTGTTGGTTTAACTGTATGTTAGCACTGCTTACCATCGCACAAACCCATACAAACCTGCTTACAACTGCCTAAAAGTACTTTTAGGCCATTGCCTCTGTTCTGCCCAGCAACAAAATAAATAGCCCTTACAGGTCTTGAACCCAGGACCCTGTACAAGATAGCAACAGCAATTTACCAGTAAGCCATCTGAGCTATACAAATGAGTTATGCTTTTTCAACCATACCATGCATTACAGCCACTTTACAATAGGGAAGAGACACCGTGCAGTCAGGACTGATTGGTATCTACAAATATATGTATGCAAAGAAACATATACATATAGAGAAAGATAGATATGTATGGAGATACATATATATGTATAACAATATGTAGATATATTACCAGTAAATACTGAGGTGTATGTATATATATATATATATATATATATATATATATATATATATATATATATACATACATACATACATACAAGTCTCAAAATGCCCATACAAACATATGCGGCTGATAGACCAACCATAACTGGGGCAGCATGCACAGTTGGCTACAAAAGGACCCATGCCACTGACATCTGCCCTCCCAGTCCAAATAATAAATAAACAATACGTTACTACAAAAACATAATAGGCTATACATAATGGCCAAACATACAATGACCTCTTAGCAAATAAACTAACATGACTGAAGATAGTAAAGAGAAAAAAACAACCAGCCAGTAATTCACACAAGTTTATTATACACTGATGTCTTGGCCAAAACCTTCAAGGAGTAACACATTACAAAAAATACTTGCCTTACATACAAAAAGCAATTAACACTTATAATTACATATGTAAATACACAGCCTCCAATTACACTCCTCATTTAACCTCCTGGAAGATAAAGTATCACATTTTAAAAATATAAATTGATTCTGTACATAACAATTGTTCTTTTATGACTGTTTGATAAAACAGAGAAACAGACTTTTTCAAAAATAGTACCTTGTAACCCACTACTGTCCCCATGATGAGATTTATAAAAATGTACAGCTATAGAGCTATCTTCTTTCTTTTCAGTAATATCTCTCACATGTTCTAACAGCCTAATTTTAAAACACTTCTTGCTCTCCCCCACATAAAATATGTTACAGGGGCATCTAAGAGCATTTTCTATACACTTACCTCTTGAATGTACAGAGTTCCACATGTTTTTTAGCCTTTGCCATCAGCAGGAATGACAGTGCTAAATAATGATACACCATACCTATAAACCTCTTACTGCATGACATCTTTACAAAGCCTGACATAATTGGGGGACATAGCCCCAAAAACATGGCCATACTTGGAATATTACTGTTATACACTGAGAACATTGCTGGCGTTACAGTGTTTTTTGTAACATATCTTTTCTGAGGGATATGAAGGCAGAAACACAAATTGGTGTTAGCATTTAATGATTGCAATCACCAGAGTATGCTACTGATTTGCCAAGGACAACACCTGTCTGGGGAACAGACCAAACATAACAGGCAAACCTCTCACCATTATGTGGATAGCCCTACAGTTGAGAGGTATGCAGACACAGAACCTTGTCAGACCCATGCAGAAGTAGCATATTCAGACAAACCCTGTGAAACTAGGAGTATGCAACCATATAACAAAAATACTCACATTCTACCTCTAAGTCGTGAACCTTTTCCACCATTTAGTTGGTTTGTCTCCACAAGTCTTGTTGTAAGAAGTATTAGCTCACACGCCTACAGGATGTCTTCCTCACAGGAAAGGTAAAGGGCCAATACCCACATGAAGTACTCACTTATAGGAGTCTGTTGCCTGACATTGGCTATTGGAATAACTACACAGCTGCTCTGCATGCAATTAGCAACTGAGGGACACCAATTAGAGCACAGTCCATCACATGGTCATGAGCATTACTACAAAAGTCAAGCTGCCACCTATTCAAACCAGCTCTGTCATAGACAGGAGTACAACCTAACAAAACTGACTGACTGCAAATCACAGAAAGAGTATATCACCAAATCTACTTTCCAGAAAAAAAGGTATGTGAAACAAGTAAGCATGTAACTGAATGCAATAGGTGGTCTATAATAATGGAAAATAGGAGTTTGAAAGAATATGTTTCAACAAGACTTGCTGTACTGATGCACTGCTGAACAGCACCAATGGCCATAGAATGTGGCTCTGTCTGTAGTGACATAGATCACAGCTCAGGCCCCTGACTCACCCCAGGAAAGGACAGCAGACTTTGACAACTACTGGAGTGTCTGCCAAACACCACTGACTGTGCCATTGCTAGGCCAGCTACTGGGGTGTTGTACATATCCATATTTAACCTGTGAATATAACTGTGATACACGTTTGTCTTGTAAATCTAAGAGACCTATGCATAGTGAAGTACTGTTGCAGAAGTGAGTGTTGAAATGCATGTGATTTAGTGAGTTCATAACATTCAACTGTATAGTGTTATAAGCACGTGTGCCTGATATCTGTAATAACTTACACATAGAGTTGTGCTATGTTAGGCAAACCATTATCAAGTCTGTTAACAATGACATCGTAACATAATAGCCTAGTTATGAATGTGAGACATCCTCTAGGTTAGCTCTGTGATAGCAAATCCTGCTGTACAATCAGCTTACTTATCTATGTATGTAAATAAGTTGTGCTTAATGTACTTGTGTGTAATATCAGTTTCAGGGCATACAACAGACATAAATATTTACAAGTACTGGTTGTTGCATTGCCATGACAAGGATATGGGTAGTAGAATAGGCATGATTATCACATCGTAATCGGAGAAGTGTGCAACTGTGTTATGACCCTCTGTCCATGCCTACCACAAACAGCTGTATGAACACCTACATACAGTAGATATCAAATGTGTACACACCCTTGTTGAGGTTTGTGTACTATATGAAAAGGAGACCACAGAAAATAATTTCAAAACATTTCCCACATTGAATGTGACCCATAACCTGTACAATTCTATTGAAAAACAAACACATCTGTTAGGGGAGACAATATAAAACATAAAAAACATGCTATCAGAGTTTCACTAGATATGGCATTCCTAACTCAGCTAGCCAGACATGGTATTGTCAGTCAAGCATGGATTACCTGTAAGTAGCCAAGACATCGCCAAGAATACTTGGAGTTATTGAACTCTGTCCATCTAGGACAGTTGTTTGAGGGCTAGTGTCCTATTTTTGAGGTACAGTTTCAGCCTCCATAGTTGTTGCAGGTGTCTAGTGAGCTACATGGCAAATGGGCCATTGTACCTGCTGGTTTGCCTAATGAGGAGAGAGTAGAGGGAGACATTGACCTTTTCCTTACTAGATGACACACCCTTAGTTATGAGATGTGCCACATAGAAGTTATTTCTGTCCACAGTAGCAATTTGGTGGCCATAAGAGAGTCACTGTCAGCCTGTGTTTCCAGGCCTCTTATAAGGACTTCTGTGTCCATTGGACTACTAACAATGTGTTAATCCATGGTAACCACATTGATTTCACATGGGATTGCAACACATTTCTTTCCATTCAGCCTAAGGCCAGTGTTCTGACAACAGTCAGATATCTCAGTGGGGCCTTTATGCAGGATGTCAACATGATATGGGGGTGTTCACATAGCACCCAATTTGCAATTGTCTGCAAACATTGTCAGCCAGGGTCCCTTTGTGTTGTTCTGGATGTCAGAGGCATACATGACAAACATGAGGAGACCCATGACCAGACCCTGTGGTAATCTACTCATTACTGGTTCGCAGACTGACATGGGGTCTGCTACCTTCATACTGTGGGTCCCATGCATGAGCCAGTTTGCAACCCACTTAGTGACATAGGGGTTGATGCCAAGATGGGTGTGTTTATCTATGATTCCTGAGTGGGGAAAGGTATCACAGGATTAGATTACCCACCTATCTTGTTTTCATGTCCATATTGCTACATAGTTATTTCATATGGCACACAGCTTATACAGCTGCAGAGTGTCCAGACCTACCACTACAATGGTTGACAACAGTGGGCCCTGTACAGTGGACATTTGGATGTGTACTGGGTGCAAATGTTTTGCCAAACCCGCCCCCCAATGGATATGGTACACAACAAAACACATACACACATCAGTATCAAGATTAGAACTCCTACCTATGTCTACTATAATGTTACGTAGTTATCAGATGCGCCACAGAGCTTATACAATTTCACCTACTCCAAAGGTACTGCTAAGGTGAATGACATCACTGTAAAGGATGGTACAAAACTCAAAATCGTATAACCCACAGAGTATATGACTCTCACACAAACACAAACTGTTGCCAGTATTGGGATTAAAACTCCTACCGATCTAGTTATTTCTACTAGAGTGCCACGGAGCTTTTACAATTTCACCTAGTCCAAAGGTATTTTTAAGATGAGGGGAGGTGTAAAGGGTGGTACACAACTCAAAATGGTAAAACTCACACAGTATATGATTTTCACAAAAAACACAGTTGCCAGTACTGGGATTAGAAATCCTGCCTAACTAGTTATATTTACTATAGTGTTATCAGATGCATCACAGAGCTGATACAATTTCACTTTATCCAAAGGTGCTTCTAAAGTGAATGACATCAACAGGATGACTAAATTACAGGTGAGGGGAGGTACACAACACAAAATGGTATAACCCACACAGTATATGATTCTCACACAAACACACACACACACACACACACACACACACACACACACACACACACACACACACACACACACACACACACACACACACACTTACCAGTATTGAGATTAGAACCCCTGCCTATCTAGTTATTTGTACTATAGTATTACCCAGTTACCACATGCCCTACAGAGCTAACTGGACAAAGATGCTAATAACTGCACAGCTGAGGTAAAGTATTACAGGTGGCAGAAAGTCTGCCTTCAGTTTTTCCCTTATATCTTGCTAGTTCTTTCTATCTTGCACTTCAAATAGCATAATAGCTTTGCACTTCAACATGTTATTGTATCAGTAAGTGTAGCACACCTGGGAGCCATCAGCAGTACTCGTTCCTAACAGAATTAGCCCCAGTACTTAGTAGTCATGACTACCCCTCATGGCATCATTAAAGTGCAGTTTTCTGTGCTTCTGCCCATTAACCTGGTGCACTTGTCCATTCTGAGACACTGTTGTAACTGTCTCATGTACACAGACAACCCTCTCCTATAAACTCCAAACACTCAGACCTGTGAGAGTTACCCCTAGATCAGCAAATGTGGAAATATGCACTCTATAGTGAAGGCTGCATTAGCTGGTCAAGAGGATAAGGTCAACACCTGCAACACACCATGTGGAACACATAGCTCACCACAACACCCAGTATGACAGCTGTGACATACAATGAAAAAAACACACACAAACCTTCACAGAGGAACTCAATGGACATTTATCCAAACAGCACAGACCAGCAAGACAGACACCCACTCAGACACCATGACATAGTACATGACAAAGGACACATATGTCACCTACACAGTGTGCCCCTCATCCTAAATCCCTAAGGCTAACCACCTTGCACAATGCAGTAATCAGGGGTTACTCAATACTGAGACACACAGATGTCCCAGTCACTAGGTTGATTAAGCTGTCTATCACATGCCAGCATCGAACACATGACATACTCAATAGGGTCCTCCACATCAACTACAAGTATCACTCTGCCATCATTCATGTGGGTGTGAATGGCCTGGGACACACCTCCCTGGACTACATGAGAAGAGACATGGCTAATCTTTTGGATTATGTGGTCCAGGAAGGTGTGACAGTAGCCCAGAGCATTATACTACATCCAGGTACTGGCTGAGTGTCTTGCCACCCTTATAGTGCCTTATTAGGCAGTATTCAAAATCAAATTACCACTGTAATAGCTTGACATGTATGCAATCTGAGGGTCATGCTGCTCAACAGTAGACATCTAGCTGTCAATTTGCAGTCACTCAAAACACTCCTCAAAGTGGAGGACATTGACATTTGTGTTGTAATGGAGACCTGGTTCACAGCAGCAGACAGCAGCCCTGCACTAACAGGCTATGATGCTGTCAGCCACAAAACATGGACCACACCTCCACAGGTGGTGGTGTCTCCACATTCAAAATGGATAAGCACACCTACAGACTAGTATCCCAGCATAATGCATCTGAGATACTTAAGGTACAACTGACTTTGGGTAATAGTGCAATTCAGGTCATGGCCTTCTATGGGTCCCCAGCTATGTCCCTAGACTGTCAATCCACATTTCTCAATACCCTGACATCTATGAAGGTCTAACACAACACTACCATAGTAGGAGACTTCAACTAAGCCTCCATCAACTGGGAAAAGTAGTCAAGCACCAATACACTGGCCCAACGCTTCCTGAAATTCATCACTTCAAATGCCCTGGACTGGCTCATACTAATCCACAGTAGAGGATGCAACAACCTTGACCTGTGTTGATTACTTACATATGGGACTGTTGCTCGACCACAGTTATCAATCTCTACCTGGTCAGATCTAAACATAATGTAAACAACATGGAACTCAACATCTCGCCCCCTTCCCCCACAAAGGTAACCACCTTGAAAAACCTCTCCAAACCTGACTTTGGAGTCATAGAAACAGGGGTGGATTACTTCACTGCACCCCATGCCAATGGAAAATAGCTGCATGACTGTCAAATCATACACATATGCACTGTACAAACATGTAAATGAATGCATAGTACTAGCCATAGCCAACAGAACCAAGACGCTGTCCTCCAAACACTGGAAGCCAATGTGGTCCCCTGCCATTTCTAAAGTGTACAACAGATGGAGTACACTGTTGCAGAAAAAGGTGTTGTCCCAAGACTAGGGAACCCCCTTATTAACATCAACCACAACTTGAGATTCCTCATGGAATCATCTACAGACAGCTATGAAGGCAGAATTGCAGCAGACACTGACAACAATCACAACAGCCTTTGATAGTTATATCAACAATCTCCACAGCAATACTCACATGTGCTGTGAGTTACTGCACAATGCTACCTCCCGTCCAGAGACAACAGATATTGGCAACAGTCTTGCCAACAGTCTTGCCAATGCATTCAGTGCCAGCTTTACCCCTTTCTCCCCACAAGGAAACAATCACAATGGCAGATGATGGATGCCAGGCACCCAGCATTACTGCAGGCCAGGACAGACCTGCATTGTCCACAGGTAAGAATACAGCTTCCATGGGACCCAAACATGTCTGTGGCTGTATTCTACATGATGTACAAAGCAACCTAGCACTACATCAGTGTGCCCTGTTCAGTCACAACCTCACCTCAGGCCTTGCCCCTCCAAAATGGCACACTGCTACACTCATCCCTCTCCATAAAAGGGTGGCATCTACAGACCCTGGGGATTATTGGCCCATTAGTCTAAGTCTACTGTGTACATGTATGAACCGCATCATCAGGGACCTGATTGACCAAGATATAGGTGATCTCCTAACTCTGGACCCCACACAGTTTGGCTTTGTGAATGGCAGATCATGCCTGCTCAACCTGGTTGACTTCTTTGAATGAGTCACCAGGGCTGTGTATGACAGTAAGGCACTGCATACAGCCTAACTTGATCTAGCCAAGGCTTTTGATACCATTCCTCAGTCAGGAATTATTGTTAAACCCACCAAACTATGCATCAACCCCTATATCAGTGGGTGGGTTGAAAATTGGTTCATAGAACACACAGTGTGACAGTGGCAAAATCCAAGTCAGACTGGCAAGCAGTCACAAGTTGAGTCCTACAGGGATCAGTACTGGGTAGTGTCCTGTCCAGCATCAACTTCTCAGGGGTCCAGCCCAACACAGAGGAACTCTGGCTGCCAAGTTCACAGAGGACTGCAAACTGGGAGCTATCATTAACTCCACAAGTGATGCAGACACCCTACAGAAAGGCCTGACTGAGACCAATGAGTGGTGTGGAAACCATGGCCAGAAGCTTAAAATCACAAAATGCATCATCATCCCCTTTGGTAAAACACTCAGTTCCCAGTAAGTACCACATTGATGGAAGCCCAATGAACACTGTAGGCATTATAAGAGATCTGGGGACACAGGTTGATAGCAATTTCTCCTTCAACCACCACAATGCTACTGTGGTCAGGAAGTCCTTCTATGTGGCACATTGCATTACCAAGGGTTTTGCATCCAGGAAGACAAAGGTAAAGATCTCTATCTACTCTTCCCTCATTAGACCATTCATCAAATATTCTGGCCCATTTGCCATGTACCTTAGTAGACATCTGCAACAGCTGGAGAGGTCACAGAAGCACCTCACAAAGAAGTTCCTAGGCATTAAATAGGCATCCTACATAGACAGACTCAGAAGACACCTACCTATTCTCTGTGTCATATCACCTAGTTATTGGCTATCTGTGCTTGACTTACAAAGGCATGTCTGTCCCAGCTGTTTCAGAAATGCTACATATAAAGACATCCCAATCCATCCACACCACACACTGCAAAGACTTCATTACCACAATCACCACAACATACTGGTGGGACGGGTCCCTCACCAAGATACTGCACATGCCCTGGAATACACTTCCCATACATGTCATGCAGAGCACCTAGCTGACCCTATTTCACAGAAATCTTGATGAATAAATGGGTAATAGACAGTTCACCCCAAGGATCACTGCAGTGGCTCTACTTGATACAGGCACTGGGAAGTAACATTGGGTACCACAATGGCAGGGGCCTTCTATGGGCTAGCAGAACTGATAAAGTAGGGCAGTGGGTGTTAAACTTATCAAAATACTCTTTCCTACAGACATACTTCCACACATGCTTATGCACAAACAGACATACTTGGTAGATTTGAGAGTAGAGCTCCTATCTAACTAGTTATTTGCACCACAGAGTTACATAGTTATCACACACACCACAGAGCCTATGAGGGTGAGGTCTGATGAAAGGGACTTCTAAGGTGAATGTTATCTGTAGGTCTGCTAAAGTAGTAAAGAAGAAGTGTACTGGGTTTGAAAGGACCCAAAAGCTTTAACTTGCAAACACACATGCACACACACATGCACACACACAGTTTGACAGTTGCCAGCATGGAGATTAGAACTAGTACCTAACTAGTTATTTGTATTATAGTATGACACCGTTATCACACATGCCACAGAGCTTACGAAGCTGAGGCCTGATGAAAGGGACTTCTAAGGTGACTGATAGCTGCAGGTCTGCTAAAGTAGGGAAAGGGGAATTGTACTGGGTTTGAATGGACCCAAAAGCTTTAACTTGCAAACACACAGACACATGCCCACACCCTCAATTTGACATTTGCCAGGACTGAGATTAGAACTCCTACTTAACTAATTATTTGTACTGTAGTGTTACACAGTTATCGTACACACCACAGAGTTTACAGTGCAAAGGCCTGATGAAAGGGACTTCTAAGGTGAGTGATATCTGCAGGTCTGCTAAAGTAGGGAAAGGGGAAGTGGAAGTGTACTGGGTTTGAATGGACCCAAAAGTTTTAACTTGTAAACACACCCAAAGCATGCGCACACACTTTAACATTTGCCATGACTGGGATTAGAACTCCTACCCAACTAGTCATTTGTACTATAGTGTTACATAGTTATTGCATGCGCCACAGAGCTTATAAGGCTGAAGCCTGACAAAAGGGACTTTTAAGGTGAGTGATATCTGCAGGACTGCTAAAATGGGAAAGGGGAAGTGTACTGGGTTTGAATGGACCCAAAAGCTTTAACTTATAAATGCACACACACTTTCACATGACTGAGATTAGAACTCCTACATAACTAATTACTTGCACTGCAGTGTTACACACTTATCGCATGCACCACACAGCTTATAGGGATGAGGCCTGATGAAAGGTACTTCTATGGTGACAGACATCTTCAGGACTGCTAAAGTAGGGCAATGGGAAGTGCACTGGGTGGGGAAGGCCTGTTCATTCCTAGATCCTCCTGACAGTGTATGAGCATGCCCAGTGTGGCCTTCAATAGTACATATGGGACTCCAGTTTGTTTTGTGCTACAGCCATACCTCTCAACCTGTTGGTGCAGGATATGTGGAGATACCCTGTCAAAATGGGGGGGGGGGCAAAGGGCCATATGGTGATTGTGACTATTTTGCTCAGTAATGTATGGGTTGCTAGAGTTACAGGGCTTGTTTTAGCAGACATCTGACATATATGCTGTTTGACACTGTCATGTATTGTTTCTGTACCTCATGACATAACCTCCTCAGAGCATCACAGTGATTTGCCAGAGGAATACAGGATGGATGATGCATACACCAATATTATGGGCCAAATGCTACACATTCTTGCACAATCTAGCCTGTTGAGAGGTGTGCCTCTGAGCAATTGACTGCTGGAGCTGTGGAAACAGTCCAACACCTTGGTGATATGTTACAATAGTGGAATCTCTGTGCATTTCTCTTCTGGCCTGGTCTGATTTCCAGTCCACTGGTGGGTAATATAAGTCAGACAGGATCAGGGTGATAGGCAGATTCTGGATACATTTTAGGGGATTAGATATGGGGGGTGTCCTAGGTCAGATATGTTTGCCTATAGCTGCCAGTGCTTTGCATAGGAGTCTGCTTAAAGGTTGGCTGCACTTGGGGCTCTTGTGTGTGTCAGACTGTTTGACCAGCCTGGAGGTGTGTCTTTGTCTGACATATATGTATGGCCCAACTCATTTTGCTTGGCTGGCCATATTTTGGGGTCAGGATGTTGCATAGGATGAGTGATCATGGAAGAGTGTGTTACTACCCAAGGCTGTGGGCCAGGGTTCTGTGGGTGCAGACATGTCACCATCTTCCAGGGATAAGACTGCCTGCAATAAGTGCCTTCCCATGTTTAGACTCCTAGTCCTGCCTGTCAACTGTACAGAGTATCACAGAATGTCCACATTCTTGACTCATATAGCTTGTTGGTTATGCAAATGAGTGTGGTTTTCAAGGAAAAGTGTTGGGCAAGTCATTCAGGGTTGAAGTCAGATATTACTGACATTTGACACTGCCGTTTTTGACTTGGTATCCATCAGACATTCCATGCTACCACAATCATTCCATCAACTTTATTACATTATTAGAGAGCAGTATTTCAAAGGTATCCTTCTCTTTGGACCTTTTTCATCCCATTATTCATGGCTTTGGCCAGATTTCTGGCTCTCAGACACTGGCAGGTTTTCTCCTAGCAGTTAGCAGCATGTCCTTTCTTTGTCTTTTTTTATACTGTGTGTTATGCTGGTGTTATGGACCTCATGACATTCCCTAACAGGGCGCTGTGGGTGAGGCATGGGGATTTGCCACTGGTCTGTAGGCCAGATGTGACAGGTGCAGGCTATCTACAGCAAGGCAATGCATTCTGATGATCATATGTTCCCAGGCTGCCAGCAGTAGACAACCATGGGATGGCACCAGTAAGTTTACTGTGGGCGTTACTGACAATTGCTTTCTGTTTGTGTTGAGCCATCACTCTAGTTGATGGATGGATGCTGCTTAAGGCTAGGAACAATGTTACTGCATTTCTATGGGACTATGGGGGGGTGACAGATCTGTACACAATACACATTTAAAGAGACTCGGCTGATATTTGCTTAACATTTTGGTCCCATTTAACATAGTGGTGTGCACTATCTTTCAGACTACAGGCATAACAGTATTGACTACAGGTCAGATTGCTCTGGAATAGACATATGTAGTTTTAGACTTCTTACCTTTCAGAGCCATACTGCCACTGCCAGACCTGCTGTGATATCACTGTGTAAAAGTCTGTAGGTGAGGATTTCATGACTGTCACCATGTGGGGGCCTTTGCCAGGCATTTCTGTATAGTTTTCTACAGCTGATCTGCTGGGTGAGACTGGGGGTGAGTATGGGACCCCCACTTTGACATCCATGCATATGACCTATGACCCCAATTATTTGGCTCACCACATATACTGCAGTGGTATTTGTCAACTAGGGTGGAACTGCATGCTGTGGGTAGGCCAGTGCTGGGAATACACTTCCTGCTGTCCCACAGAGCTGCCAGTTGTCTGCTGCTATCCCAGTAAGCCACCCCATTCCCTTGCATGCTTGAATCAATACCATAGATATGCTATCAGAACATTCCACTCCATGCATCAATTTTGTTAAGGAGACTGACTTACTTTGTGCCTGAGGCTGTTGTGAGGATGGTGCTTGAGGGCTGACTATGTCCGATGCACACAGTGCACTGCCTATACATGGTAGGGTATAGGTGGTGTGTTGTTTTGCATCCATTTTACTGTGTGTGTGAGTCAGAGAGAGGGAGATCAGTCTCTTGGGTCCTACAGTGTCAATGTATTTTCTATGCATTGCCTCTTTGCTAAGAACAGGGCATACTGGGCATGTCTCTGTCTGCCTACAGGGGCAGGCTCAGGATGTTCCTCCTCCGAGTCCCTCTGTGCCTGTGGAGACATTGGCAATGGTGCGGGGCTGTGTGGCCCTTGCCCATTTTGTTCCTGCTGCAGGTTTTTCCACAGGATCATATTGCACAGCATGGCACATACTATGAACATGTGTGCACATGTGGCTGGAGAGTACTGCAAAGCTCTACCGGATATGTCGAGGCAGAGAAACCGTGACTGGAACCGTGACTTGAGCATGCCAAACACACCCTCTATAATGATCCTGGTTTGTGCGTGTGCCTCATTATGTCATTCTTATGTGGGTGTGTGTGCATTTCTGATGGGTGTCATCATCCATGGCTCCAGTGTGTAGCCAGCAACCCCCACCAGCTATCCATATGGGATGTCCCCATTGGCAAATGTCCAGTACAGCTGTGACGAATGCCAGATGTGGAAGTTGCTATAGTTTTTAGGGCTGCCAGCATACACATTCATGATAATGCCCTGGTCATCACCCACGACCTGGCAGTTGCAGTGGGACCCCTTGTGGTTTAGGTAGACCCTACCCTGGTCACCAGGTGGTTCTTTGATGTAGATGTGCGTGCAGTCTATGGCACCCAGTGCCTCCGGGTATTTGGCTACATGGTGGAAAAGATGCATATTGCTGGTCCTTGCCTCACGGGTGCTGGGGAAGTAAATGTGATCAGCGGCATGCAGTCGCATGTCATCCATGAACTGGTGGAGTATCCTGGATTCAGATGCCTGTGAGACCCCCATGGTAACCCCAGTTGATCTTTGGAAAGTACCTGTAGCTAGTATTCTTTAAGCTACAGATACCTTGGTATCCACTGGGATAGGTTCCCCTCTATTGATTCTGGGTTTGTGGCGAGGCCAGCACAGCTCAACAAGTTGCTGATGTATGTCCCTGTCCACCCTGTAGCACTCTACTATCTCCAGATCATGTAGCCCCTGGTATGTTACCCTGGGTCTGAACACTCTTCTCCTCCTCCTTGGTCTGAGTTGGTTTTCACCATTATCCTCCTCACTCCCCTTAGTCTCTAGCACATACTGATAAATCAACACAACAGCAGCCTCTAACATGTTTTGTTAGTCTTATCAGTTTAAAATTACCCCAAATGTGTACACCAGTGGTGTACAGTTTGTAGGAAAAAACAGACTGAAAGGTGTTTGCATAGTTTATAGCAGTGTGCTTGGCTGCCACCTTTGTAATTGGCTGATTCTGATGCATTCCATCTGCCAGCTATGGTAGTTCTCCTTGATTGGCTTCCTTCTGCTGTTTCCCCTTCCCATTTCCTCCCTGTTTAAGCCCTGATGTGTGCCACACATTCCCAGTGCTCAAATGTAAACAGTTCTGCTATCCCCTGTGTTTTTTTTTTTTTTTTTTTGTTTTGTTTTTTTTAGGCCCAGTGCATGCCGCACATACCCATTTAGCTAAAGTAAACAGTTTTAAGCAGAACTAGCTCTCCCTCTGCATTTCATGGAATTAAAAAATACAGCCTCAGACCCATCCCCTTCCTTAGCTGTGCTTAGCTAAGGGCAGACAGGGGCCACTGAGCTCCAATGTGCTTAGCAAGCATAACACACCCCCTTTAATGTTAGCTGCTCCTCCTGTCTTATGCTTACTGCAAGCATGACACACCCCCTTTAATGTTAGCTGCTCCTCCTGTCTACACAGTGGTGTTTGAGCACCTACACGGTTAGGTGCAGTTTAACACGTAGAAGAAATTTGTGATTCAGTATAAATCCCCTCATTTGCATACACCACTGCCTTACTCCATAGTTACCACACTTAGAATGGGCCTTTTCACTTAGCAACCACTGTTCCCTGGTATTGTTTTCATTCTGCATGCCATTGACTATAATGATGAAATGCAGATTTCTCTCAAAATTGATTTTTCTCTTTTTTTATTTTCATCACAATCCCATTTGCATGTCTCTGCCCTATGCTTAAACAGCCAGGATCGGCCAAAAAAAAAAGTTTTATTTTAGAAAATTAAAATTATTTTTCATGACAATGGCTATATATTTGACCATTAGCATGCCTAATAAATGGAATACATTCTTTATTTGAGGTTGTCATGCCTCTGTTTTCTTATTTGTAGAAATGTATTCAGCTAGTAACTGAATGCATTTCTGCAGATTACACTATTCCTGCATGAACACTTGCCTGCTTGATGAATCACTAATTCATCTCATTTGCATGGCTTTCACCAGCAAATGAGGTAATTAGCATAAGGCAGTGGTGTTCATGCAGGAATAGTATAGGAGCACCCGTGCACATCCCGGGAGCTCTATACTGAATCGCTTGGCGGACATATTGCTTGCATCAGCTCCTGCACTATTCTTGCATGTCTTGCAGGGCTAAATGAATCCCGGGGATGCTGTTTTCAAAAACCCAATGGATAGGTTTCTTGAGAAATGTTTTGGGAAGATAAGGTATCATTCAAAATAAAATTAAATTAAATTAAATAAAAAAACAACATTTGGGCAGAAACATTTTATTGGTTAGGGTTTTTTTATTATCATTGCGATGAAAGGCTCTGACCTTACAAGGTAATCCAAACAGATTTTTTCCTTCTGTTGCAAAGTTTATTTATATCTACTGACCACCAAGGAAATTTGTCACTGAATTTGCAGTGGTATTTGGTCCTGATTGGAACAGCCCTATCAATGCATTCATTTAAGTGACTATAAACATCCTTGGCATAGGTGGCATCATATTCTGCTTCCATTTTGTTGTTAGCATGAGAAAATTTTGAGATGTCCTTCTACAGTTATAAGAGGTAAGCTTTTCTGAAGTCTCTAAAGAGGGTGGTGTAGCTAACTATTGGGTTAGAGGTTTTTCTGAGGGTAAAAGTATCCACTTGATGATTAGACTTAGCAACTGAAGGACCAGCCATGGCCAGGGAGCAGGCCAGAGCTTAGCTTGTGAGACATATATCTAGGATGTTTCCACTCCGGGTGGTCCAGAGAATTCTCATTCATCCTGTTTAAGAAATGTTCTTCATGCCTGATATTAGAAATATAAGTTCTTCAATCTATGAAGAGGTAGTTGAAGTCACTGAGAAGTAGAGATCCATCTTAAATAGAGGTATTTTCTAGTAAGGTTGGGAACTAATCATTGGAACCAAAAAAGGGGACCTGTAACAAGCTTTAAGTTAAAAGTCTGAATTACATAGTATAAACTGGAGTTTGATGAGCTCACTTTAAGGGTTGGTGTGTATCCCTTTGGCAGGGATGAAATCTCTGATGAAATTTGAGACACCATCTACATTTTCAGTGGGCATGAAGTTGTGATAGACACAGAACCATGACACAGAGGTACTTTACCCCAGTGAAAATAACTGGGATCATACCATAGATAATTTGATGGGATCCATGGATGGGATAAAGATTTTAGGAGCTGCATTAAACTGCAGGAGTCAGTCCTGGGTTACTTTTTCTGCTTTTCATGCATAGATCTAAGTTGCACTTGAAAATGAACAGGGATGAACTTTGTTTTATGTGGATGAGGAGTCTTTTCAATAGCAGATATATCCTCTGCAAAATATACCTGTCCCTCCAAACCATTCTGCTGATGTTGTAGAAGAGGTTTAGATTTGTAGACCAAGTATTTCTGATGCCATTTGACTTGCTTATGTGCAGCAAATCCATCTGTAATGGATCAAAGAACACCTAGTATGCCAGACGCAGGTCACCACTTAGCAGTCTGTAGGGTACCGAGTATTATGACAGGGCTTTGAGTCGGTCCATGTGAGACATGTTGTTTAGGTCTTATATGCTTTTAGTAACTTATCTTTGTAGGAGTTCCATTGGTTGCATATGCCTGGACAGATACATGCCAAAGGCAGAATTATATTCAATGACTGGACTAATGAGGGCTGAGTAAAGGGGGAAAATGATATTCCTAGATCTAGACACAATCCCTTTGTTTATAAGCTGTACAGTGTAGAAGGACTTTCTTACAACAATAGATGCATGTTAGTCAAAAGTTAGATAGCTTTCCACATTAATTCCCAAATCCTAAACAAATGGGTCAGCTCTTATGGGCGTATTGTCAATGCAGTAGTTCCCTGGGATAAGTGACTTCTCAAATTATATAATAATGCATTTCTTGGCATTTAGTTTCAGACTATGATTTTGATACCAGTTATTTATTTGAAGCAAACCTTCCTGCAGGATGGCTAAATCATTTGCAGATTCAATGGCTGCTTCTAACTTGCAGTCATCTGCAAACATAGTCAGCCAGCACCCTTTGGTATTCACTTTTACTTCAGAAAAGTAGATGCCAGATAGGGGAAGTCCCAGCACAGAACAATGGGGGACTCCACTGGTGACTGGCTTCCTTGAGGAGTTAACTACCCCTAGTTTGACTATTTCTGTCCTATCTGAGAGCCAGTGGGCAATCCAGTGGGTGACATAGGGGTTTATTCCTAGTTTATTTAGATTTCCTACTATGCTTGAGTGAGGAGTTGTGTCAAAAGCTTTGGCCAGGTTGAGGTATGCAGTGTGTACCATTTTGCCTTCATCCATTGCTTTGGTGACATTTTCAAAAAAATCCACCAGGTTGAGTAAGCATGACCTGCCATTAATGAACTGAAATTAAACTGAACTGAAATGAAACTGAGATGGGTTTAGGGTTTGAGGTTCCCTATATCCTGATTCATTAGTTCCATGATAAGTCTTTCCATGGCTTTGCATATAAGTCTGGTCAGACTTATGGGTCTATAATTATCTGGGTCTGTGGAATATCCTCCCTGATGCAGGGCATGGCTGCAACTGTTCTCCAGTCACTTGATACCATACCTCTTAATTGCCCAAATTTTTGCAGAACGTCCAGATTTTTGGGTCTGTTCCTCATAAAATCTGTGTTTTTTGGCAAATCAGTGGGATGATCTCAGCACTGAAATCACTAAATAATGATATACATTTGAGTTTCAGACTTCCAATCCTTCAAAAATGCATGGTTGCACAAACCCTGTTATTCTAGCAAATTTATAAGAGTAATATTTAAAATCCATCCCTATTTTTGTTCCCCCCCCCATTATGTTAGTCCATGTCCAGATTTCTAGCACTAAGAGGTTGATTAGTATGCTTGGTACAAAACCTGTATGGAAGCTGACACTGAACAGTGTTGTTAGGGGTGTATTGAAATTGTGCTGCATGCCCTTTAAGATGCATCCAGGGATATTGTCACAACTCATCAAAGCAGTATTTTTAGTGTTTAATAGCACTTTTAGGACTTGGTCTTGTTTGATAACTGGAGGTGAGCCAGTTCCAGGTATATCTTGAAGGACAGACTGAGGGGAGAGAGGGGTAGAGTTAAGAGCTAAGTTTATCTTCAGCTTCAGTGTTGGTAACATCATTTGCAGTCAGCTCAGGACATTTTTGCATTGTGCTTTTGAGATTACAAACATAACTAAAAAATACCTTGTGATTGTCTGTGGCTTGGGTAGTTATTTTAGCCTCAAGCCTGGCTTTGGTGGATTTTATTAAGCACCTAAGTTGTTTGCTTGTTTCAGAGACAAGGGCGCTAACATTCTTGGAATTATTTTTACTTTTGGTTAGAATTCTTTTCCTTTTATTATAAAGCTTGTTGATATTATGGTTCTACCACATGGGTTTGTTTCTGGGGTTTGGTCTGCCCTTGTCCCAATGAGTACAATGCTAGTATAATCTGGTGCTGGGAATTTCTGCATATTTAGTGGAGTTAACTGGGTTTGGTAGGGATTATAAGCTTACTAACATATCACTTAGGAGTAGATTTGCTTTGTTTTAAAGACATTTCTTAAGTTACCTTCAGTGGAAGGTATCACTGTATTCATGTTTAATACTGAAGGAGACTGCTTTGTGGTCAGACCTAATAAGTGATGAAGATATGCAAAATGAAGATAGCGTTGAAGATCATGCAGGCTATTGAGAGGTGATCTCAGTCTTTTGTATAGAGCCTCAGCATTCACTATTCTATCAGGCCTATTACACAATAACAATTCCAATGATGTCATAAATACCCTCTCAGAAGATCTCAGTCTCTTGTAAATTTTTCAGACTATGCAGAAGTGATAGGCATATATCACACAGAATATCTCTTCTGTGTGACATAGAGCAGAGTACTTCACTTACTCTCTCCAAACATAATTGGTTGAATATATAGGTCACTACAAAATCATCCCTGGTTTAGCACTACTGGACCTCAGAGATAAGGGAACCTTAATTATCCCAATATATATACTTGTGGTTGGATATTCATATTGCAAAATATAAAGGCTAGTAATTACCATTTAAATGCAAGACTAGGATTCTTAAGATCCTCACAGATCAATAGCCTAGTAAGTACGAACCAAGCCAGACGCAAACAATATTTAAATTGTCTATTAAGTTTTATTTTAGAAGAGATTTATTCTCCCTTTCCCTCAGTTAGAAAGTTAAACCATATCATGTTAATTTGTATACATCACCATGGTTCCCCTCCTATTTAAATGAAAAGTTGCTTCTCGGTATTCAGCTCATATTCTCTTACATCTGATCTAATATTTATATAGTTGATTCACAAATATTTAAAGATATTTGTTTTGTTTAGCTGCATATGTTGACATCTGGTGTCCTTTAAGCCATCTCTAGGGTGGAGAAAGCAGATGATGACATAAGAATTTTCCTTGTTATATCATTCTTTAAAGTAGTCATGTTAGGTAGTGCTCTTCTTGTTGTGCAACTATCCTTCTTTGGTTGAGTGAACTAAGCGTTTTGAATATATTACAAAAAGTGGCCTTACTTATAGCCTACCATGGCAGGACTGACTATGTGTCAGAAGCTCTTAATACCATGCTTCTGATATTACCAGTCTAGTAATTAATGCAAGGACTATGAATAGTACAGTATAGTTTTTAAATATTTTATTATAGCGGGATCCTTTCTGAGGCTACAAGGGTTATAATCATTTACTTGATAATGGAGTTAATGAAAGAAGTACTAATTAAGTAATGAAGGTGATCCTACCACTGATTGGATGGGTACACATCTATTAAGCTTCTTTTGGAGACTGGCCTACCTGCAGACCTCTATCTCTTGCATTATGATAGTTTCCTCAATGACTCCTAGACTTTTTTAATTTGTCATTCGGTTAGTGCAGTTCACTCCCACTTTCCTTCTTTCTCTGAGTCAGGAAAACCCCTTCAGGGAACACTACCACCATCTTTCTTCCTGAACTCAAAATAATACCTTAAGGAACAGAGGTTACAATTAACACAGCACTGGAACACCATGAAAATCACCATACTAGATTGTGTATAAACTATTTTCTAAAATTATTTCAGGAAACTGTCATCCTTGTAAACAGGTTATTACCAAAGTATTGTTCAGCTAAATTGACTGAAAAGGGGGTGCAACAGGGTTCTTTGTGAGCCAGTATTTGCTGTCCTATATTATTCTGCCACAAGAATAGCTTGTTTTACGTGTGCTGTTTATAAATAAAGTACAATAGCTGTGGGATGTTTTTTTCTGAATTGATAGTTATCAGTCTTCCTTACAAAACTCTTAAAAGAATGGTGGTGGTGTTATTTTGATAAGATATATTAATATTTGTCTATGCAATCAATTCATGACACATCTATATATTAAATCCTTCATATACCATGCTGTATACTGTCCAACTTGCATGAAACATCTGTGCAGTAGACTCATGGCTTAGAAATGGTGAAGTTTGGCAGTCTACTTTAGAAATTATTCTTGGTTTATGTGATGGAAGTTCCATTGCCTAGTAGCTAATGCTGTACATGGAAGAGTTATTTATACCTCTGATAAAAAGAATGTTGCTAAGATATAGTGTTTTATATGGTTTACTATCAAAGCATTGAAATCAGTGACCATGAATATTCACATCTCCAAACCGAAATGATGAATACCATCATGCCGACTGCTCAGAATGTCGATGTCTTTGAAGGAAGAAAATTGACATTCAACATGTAATGGACCACTCACCATCTGGAAAAAAACATCAGAACAACTGTATACACATTTCTACTGTTTTGCAGGGGAGCAAGCACCCCTGCACCACCCACACCCCCTGATAATTATATATTCTAATTCCAAGATCATGCTACAGTGAGAAAAAGGGTTTTTCCCAATCCGCACTGTAGTGCAATCCAATTAAAAACACCAAACACTCAAAACTGCAACCACAAGCTATATGTCGATGTTTTGGAGTCGGAAGGATTTGTGTTTGCAATTTTTGCCTTTTTGCACCCTTACCTTTGACCTTATGAGAAGTGGTAAAGTGCGTTTCACTATTTTGATAGTAAACCGTTTTACACATATGTGCATATATGTGATGGAGGGGTAGGATTAGTAGTCAGATTATATGATGGAGGGGTAGTATTAATAGTGGAATTAGGTGATGAGGGATAGGATTAATAGTGGGATTAGGTGATGAAGGGTAGGATTAATAGTGGGATTAGGTGATAAGCGGTAGGATTAATAATGAGATTAGGTGATGGAGGGATATGATTAATAGTGGGATTAGGTGTTGAGGAGTAGGATTAATAGTGGTATTAGGTGATGAGGGGTAGGATTAATAGTGGGATTATAGTGAGATTATCATTATTATTTAGTAGGCTAGGCTTCCTAGTTCCTGTTTTCACTCTAAGAGATGGAGAGACTTTCTGATTTCAGTTCTTCACTTTTTTCTCATAAATGATCTTCAGCAAATTATGTTTATGCCATGACCCTCTATCACATCCGTGATGCCCCTACACTGGCCCAGTAATCAAGGAGTCTCAAGCCTCATCACTAGCACCAGTGAGTTAAGTACACATTGGGAGGATGACAAGTACACACACAGTAAAGTACAATTTCCCTTAAGCGTACACAGAGATCGCAGCCAGTCTGGGGCTTGTTTCTGCCTTTTTCTCCAGATCCACAATAAGACTCCCACTGGCACAGCTATAGGGTTAAGATCTCAGCCGAGTGGTCAAGCCAAAAACCTCTAGCACCCTATTTGTCCAATCAGTACTTTGTGTCCCTGCCGAAGTAGCTGACACACACACACACACACACACACACACACACACACACACACACACACACACACACACACACACACACACTTTGAAATTTGATTTATATACAAACACACAGACACTCCTGGGGAAGGCCGGTACAGGTTTGCTAGCTATGCCCCTTTCTGCTCAGACTGTAAGGTAGTTATTACTGTTACGAACCACTACTTATCAGCTACTCTGAGGCCCTTAGAAAAGGTGCCCAGTCCTAATGTGTAATGTTACTGTTATCCAAATGGTAAGTGTGACCATGAGCAAGACTATTGGAGTGGCCTATACAGTGTCACTAAATATATATGCAAGTACTCTAAGAGCTTAAATATCTCTAAACAAACCAGCCACAATTAAAAGTTTTAAATATATTTAATAACAAATGATAAAAGAACAAGACAATCCCCAGGATTCAGCAAGCTCTGCACGGCGTGCAGGAATAGTGCAAGAGCTGTTGCAGGCAATATTGCTGACGTGCGATCCAGGATTTAGGTCCTGGGACATGCATGAGCACTCCTGCACTATTCCTGCATGGACACAGTCCCTGTATGCTAATTACCTCATTTGCTGATGAAAACCATGCAAATAAGGTGAATTAGTGATCCAGGAAGCAGGCAGGCGTCAGTGCAGGAATAGTGTAGAATGCAGAAATGTATTCAGCCAGTAGCTGAATACATTTCTGCAAACTGCAAAACGGAGGCATGACAGTTTGTAAAAAAACATTTATTATAAGGGTTAGGCATGCCAAAGGCCAAATATATGGCCATAGTTATGAAAACTAGTTTCAAAATGACAAAAAAATAACTTTTTTTGGCCGATTTTGGCCATTTAAGTGTAGGGCAGTGGTGCACAAATGGGATCGGCCTGAAAATAATAAAAAAAGCTGGAAATAAGCTTTTAAACCAAAATCATCATTTTGCCATAATAGACAATGGCATGCATAACACAACAAGACCATGGAATAGTGGTTGCTAAGGTGAAGGCTGTCAGTTTTGTAACCATGCATTAGCAGTCAATTCTATGCAAATGAGAGGAATGATACTGAAGCACAGATTTCCACCCAGTGCTAGCTTGCACCCAACCATAATACCATGGTGTAAGCCCAAGAGCTAGATGACTTAATAAGGGGGTGTGTCATGCATGCTGTAAGCTTATTGGAGCTCTGTGGCCCGTGTTTGCCCTCAGCTAAGCACGGCTAAGGAAGGGGGTGTGTCTGAGGCTGCCTAGCAGTGTTTATATTGCCTAAACAGGTGTGTGTGCCTTGCACTGGGTTTTAAACAAACAAAATAAAAAAACTAGGAAATAACAGCTCTGTTCACATCTGAGCACTGGGTTTGCACGGTGCACCTCGGGGCTTAAACAGGAAGGCAATGGGAAGGGAAAACAGCAGTAGGAAGGTAAGCAAGGAGAACTAGAATAGCTGGCAGGTGAAATGTATCAGAATCAGCCAATTACACAGGCAGCAGCCCAGCCCAGCACACTACTATAAAGTATGCAAACACCTTTCACTCTGTTTTTTCCCCACAAACTCTACACCACCGGTGTACACAAATGGGAAAATTTAGCTTAACAAAAGCAACAAAATGATAGGGGCTGCTTTTGCTCTCATAAAGCTATATGTGGAAGAGGCTGAGGGTGGTGAGGATGTGAATGCTGATGACCAACCCAAAGTGAGGAGAAAGAGAGGAGTGTACAGATCCAGGGTAACCTACCAGGGGCTACATGAGCTGGAGATAGTGGAGCACTATAGGGTGGACAGGGACAACCTACAGCAAATTGTTGGGCTGTGTCGGCTACACCTCACAAACAGAACCAACAGAGGGGAATGCATCCCAGTGGATACCAAGGTATGTGTAGGCTTAAGAATACTAGCCAAAGGTACCTTCAAAAGGCCAACTGTGGATATCATGGGGATCAAACAGGCATCAACATCCAGGGTACTCCACCAGCTCCTGGATGCCATGTTAGCACATGCCAGTGAGCACATATATTTCCACAACACCAGTGAGGAGTTGACCAGCAATATGCGTCTCTTCCACCAAATAGCAGAATACCCTGAGGTAGTGGGTGCTATAGACTGCATGCACATGCACATCAAAGCACCACCCGGTGAGCGGGGTAGGGTCTACATAAACCACAAGGGCTTCTCCTCCATCAACTGCCAGGTCATGTGTGATGCCCAGGGTGTTATAATGAATGTGTGTACTGGCAGCCATGGAACCTATCATGACTCCCGCATCTGGCATATGATGCAGCTGTACCAGAGATTTGCCAGTGGGGAAATCACATATGGCCACCTAGTGGGGGATGCTGGTTATGCACTGGAGCCATGGCAGATGACACCCATCAGAAATGCACACACACCCGAACAAGAACTCCATAATGAGGCACACGCACAAAGTAAAATCATAATAGAGCATGTGTTTGGGATGCTCAAGTCACGGTTCTGGTGCCTGGACATATCTGGTGGAGCCTTGCAGTACTCTCCAGCTACATGTACCCAAATTTTCATTGCATGTGCCATGTTACACAAAATGATCCTGCAGAAACAGCTGCAGCAGGAACAACATGGGGCAGGGCCACACAGCCCCTCACCATTGCCAAGGCCAGCACAGGCACAGACTGACTCAGAGGAGGAACAACCTGAGCCTGCCCCTGTAGACAGAAAGAGGTGAGCTCAGTATGCCCAGGCCTTGGCAAAGAGGCAACGCTTAGCATATACACTGACATGGTAGTAACTCAGGGAATGACACCTCTCTCTGACTCACACATACAGTAAAAGGGATGCCAAACATGACACTACTTGTGCTTAACCATGTATAGGGAGTGTACTATGTGCGTCCAACATAGTCAGCCCTCCAGCACCATCCTCAATACTGGCGCACAGTCACAAGGTAAGTCATTCTCCCTATCAATTGCTGAATGGAGTAGTATGTTCTGCTACTTGTATCTATGGTACCGATGTGAGCATGCAAAGTAATTGGGTGGATGAATGGGATGACAGCAGATAGTAGACACCTATATGGGCAGCATGAAATCCATAACACATACTGGTGTCATCATAGTAGGCAGTACTAGACAAGATGACAAATCCCACTGCAGGACATGTGGTGGGCCAAATGTGTGTCCATAGGACACACACATGCATGTCAGTGAGGCTCACATACCCAACAACAGTCTCAACCAGCAGGACAGGTGTAGATGACCACAAAGGAAGGCTGTACTTAGGCCTCCGATTGATGCCAATGGAGATCAGCCCCCCTCCAGACCTACACAGACAGACTACAACAGGTCAGGCAGTTGGATGTTAGTTCTGAAGGGTAAGAAGTCTGAAACTGAAATGAAGGTTAATAAAACCTAAGATCTGTATACACTGATATGCATCTAGTCTGCATGACAGGTCAGAATACAGAATGAAATGGAAGCCAACAGAGTACCTGAAATACCAGTACAGTCATAGCAAATGTTTCCAGTTGTCAGGTGTGCCCCCCACAATCCTACGTAGAAATGTAGTAACATGTATGTGTGGGTATAATAACAGTGGAGCACATATTACCTGAGCTGGCCAAGTTAGCAGGATAGATTGTTGCACGTGTACAATATCCAGGGCTCTGTGTGTTAGGTTGTTGTGTGTTGTTTATTGTGTGGAAGTGGTCAGCATGTAGGCATGGAGAGTTGTGTCCCCGTGGCCTATGGCCAGTATTGTTGATGACAGAGCCAAGTTCTGACAGCTGTAGTGCCAAACATAATGCTTCCCTGCAAGACCCAATCCAGCAGTAATCCATACTAATTGTTTGGATGTAATATCTGTCACCATCTGAAAGATGGACATGGCATGAATGTGGGCCCAGACATACACACAGTACACAGGTGGAAGTACCCTAGACAGAGTATATAAAATGTAACTGTCAACTGCACACACCTTTGGAATTGTACATACAGGTTAGCAGCACATTAGTTGTGTGTGTAGTGTGGACTACTGATGTAGTCTGGCCAAACACTGGCAGACCACAAAAGGCACAGTTTTGAAATACTGAGAAACTGCTGATGTCCCAGCACAGGCCAGCATAAGGGGAATGCTCCACTTATATCTGTGAGTGAGCTGTAAGAAGCTTCCATAGCACACATGCACTCAGCTCACCCCACCGTCAGACACAGGTTCATCACAGGTCATATCCCCTGCTGTTGGGAATGAGTACAATATGACCCCCACTTCTGTATGGGAATACCCACAGAATGCAGCATGCTAAAGAGGTGTCCCATGCAGGTGTGACCCTTGCTGTAAGAAGCACCCTGCCAGCATCCACACCAATGGATTAATGACATAAACTATTGCCATTAACACCTTACACACCTAGCCTGTCAACCAAGAGGAATCCAGGGGCTTGCGGCCTGGGACTGTAGGAGTGACAGAATGCACTGGCCTGCTACAGATGGCCTGCATCACTGCCAAATGCCCTACAGTCCTCTGTCAAAGGCCTGTGTCTCACCCGTACTGCCAATGTATATTATCTCATGGAGTCCCAAATAACAACATAACACAGTCTACACAACACAAATGCAAGGCCATGTCAACAAATCCCAGAAGCATGTCCACCATGTCCTACTGCATGAACTGTGGACCAACCCCTAAATACTGCTGGGATGAAGTGATAACTATAGGGATACTTATTAGATATTGCTTGCATAATGTTAGGAAGAGGATAGAATAACAGAGGGGGGTAGAAGCATGGACGTCATGGAGTGTATGAAGTCTGAAACACTGATGTGTGTCCATACTATCCCTGCCTGTAAACCCAGGATTGGGTGGCTACAAACCTGCTCATAAACCACAATGTAAAGGGAAATGACCAGATATATGAGCCCTGCCTCTGGGTAACCTGTGTTAATCTGTGCAGCTAAGAGGTATGGCCACAGCAGGATATGGCCATCATGTCACGTCAATAGATGTACAAGCATGGGATCCTAAGCCATCACAGTACCAAAGTGCTGGACCATTTACACAGACCCATCAGCAAGTGTCTGCAGCTCCCCCTCCAAAATGGTATGAGTGTGCAAGAATATGTAGGCTGTAAACCACAATACTGGACACAGCTTAATTCATCTTGTATTCCCCAGGAAATTACTGAGCAAATAAGTATATCTGTCAGTAGTTGATGACATAATACATCACACTGTAAAACTGTACATATGTCTGAATATCTCTGCTAACACCAAAACCATGTAGCACAAGCAGCACAGACACACTTAGTTACAGTATCCCACTATCCTTTGCCCATTGTGACTCCATATTGTCAACCTATCTACAGATATCCTGCAGAAACAGGATACTAGCTGCAGGTTTAGAACACAAGTGCCTGCACTGGAGTGCAACCTACCTGGAATTGATTCACACATTCAGTACAGAAGGTCATACTGGGCATGCTCCCACACTTACAGTAATGAAGCCCATGTCTGACAACAACAGTGGACTATACATATCTGCCAGTCACCGATGTCTGTGCACACACACCACATTGCACACCAGTCATGCTTTGCACACACATCTGATAGGAATACACACATATATATCCAAGGACAACACACTATAATAAGTCAAACATACACAAACAGAGATGTGGGGAAGAGAGAGAGAGAGAGACAGACAGTGACAAAGAGCTTCCCATCTTGAGGCCTGTCCCACCCACCACACATCCAATTGGCCAATATCACATGATGTTCCAATGTCTATCACTGTAGACATTTGCTTCTGGTAGCCCTCAGCACTATAGTGTCTGTGGTGCTTGTGATAACTGTGTGACATGACAGTACAAGTCATTACTCATCTAGCAGTTGTATACAGAGTCCTGTCAAATGCAAAGTTGTGTGTGACTGAGTGTTGTGTGGGTGTTTCCAGAGGAATGGTTTATGGCCCATTCACACACACTGCACTCCCCATTGCCATAGTTTAGCTAGCCTGCTGATGTCATTCACCTTGAAATACCCCTTTAGATAAGGATCATCCCTATAAGCTCTGAGGTGTGCGCAATAACTGAGTAATGCTATAGTGTGATGTACTAGTTAGGTAGGAGTTCTAATCTCAGACATAGCAACTGTGAAACGTTGTGTGTGTGTAGGGATCAAAGATTTTGAGGCCATTCATAGACACTACACCTCCCATTGCCCTACTTTAGCAAGCCTGCTGATGTCATTCACATTGAAATACACCTTTGGATAAGGGCTAGCCCTATAGGCTCTGTCAAATGTGCGATAACTGCGTAATGCTATAGTGTAACATACTAGTTAAGTAAAAGTTCTAATCCCAGACATAGCAACTGTGAAACTCTGTGTGTGTGTGTGTGTGTGTGTGTGTGTGTGTGTGTGTGTGTGTGTGTGTGTGTGTGTGTGTGTGTGTGTGTGTGTGTGTGTGTGTGTGTGTGTGTGTGTATGTGTGTGTGTGTGTAGGGATCAATGATTTTGAGGCCATTCACAGTCACTACACCTCTCATTGCACTACTTTAGCAAGTCTGCTAATGTCATTCACCTTGAAATACATCTTTGGATAAGGGATAACCCTATAAGCTCTGTGATGCATATGATAATCAAGTAATGCTATAGTGTAACATACTAGTTAAGTAGGAGTTCTAATCCTAGACATGGCAACTGTGAAACTCTGTGAGTGTGTTTGTGTGTGTAGGGATCAATGATGTTGAGGCGATTTGCAGTCACTTCACATCCCATTGCCCTACTTTAGCAAGCCTGCTGATGTCAGTCATGTTGAAATACCTCCTTGTACAAAATTCAGCCCTGTAAGCTCTGTGGCACATGCAATAACTGCATAATGCTATAGTGTAATGTACTAGTTAGGTAGGAGTTCTAATTCCACACATGGCAACCATGAAACTTGTGTGTGTGTGTGTGTGTGTGTGTGTGTGTGTGTGTGTGTGTGTGTGTGTGTGTGTGTGTGTGTGTAGAGAGAGTAATGCTTTTGAGACCATTCACAGTCACTACACTTCCCATTGCCCTACTTTAACAAGCCTGCTGTCAGTCACCTTGAAATACCTATACTCTGGCAGTTGAAATTAAATGCCTTTAACTATCCTGGCTTAAACGAAGCATGCCCTATTATGAGTTCATTGAAACTCAAAAATTTGCAAAGATAGTTTATTTATATTTTATATTTACATTTTTATTTCATATCTTGTATTTTTTATTTTTCTTATATACTTGTGGTAACTTGTATAAATAACAATTTTTATTGGGCCATTGTATCTGATTTTGAGTTAGGTTTTAGTATGTTTATACCTTTTATATTGAACGTTTTCTTTAAAACTGGTATCTAAGATTTGAATTAATATAATTGTTTAATTATCAATTTGGATGTTGGCTTCTCACACTTTTATGAATTTTTGTATTTAAGGACTAATTCATAGAATGTATAGCACTTCTGATGAAGTTTGTTTTTAAACAAACGAAAAGCACTTCAAGTTTTCTCTGTTGATATTTTTATTAAATACATGTATAGTCTATTTTGCCGCTTAGTCTTTTTGTGTTATTGTTCTAACCTTGAAATACCTCCTTGGACAAAATTCAGACCTGTAAGTTCTGTGGCATGTGCAAAATCTGTGTAATGCTATAGTGTGATGTACTATGGAGGTAGGAGTTCTAATCCCAGACAAGGCAACTGAGAAATTCTGTGTGTGTTGAGAGTAATGCTTTTGAGGCCATTCACAGTCACTACACCTCTCATTGCCCTACTTTAGAAAAACTCCTGATGTCAGTCACCTTGAAATATGCCCTTGGACAAGATTCAGCTCTGTAAGCTCCATGGTGAGTGCAGTAACTGTGTAATGCTCTAGTGTGATGTACTAGTTAGTAGGAGTTCTAATCCCAAACATGGCAACTGTGAAACTCTGTGTGTGTGTGTGTGTGTGTGTGTGTGTGTGTGTGTGTGTGTGTGTGTGTGTGTGTGTGTGTGTGTGTGTATACAGAGTAATGCTTTTGAGGCCATTCACAGTCACTACACCTCCCATTGCCCTACTTTAGCAGGCCTGCTGATGTCATCTACCTTGAAATATACCTTTGGAGAAGGGCTAGCCCTTTAAGCTCTGTGGTGCGTGCCATAAATGCTGAAAAATATAGTAGCAGTAACTGCACAGCTATCGGTTTGAATCTCATCTGTGGCGAGTGTTTGTGTGTGTATCTCAAAGATTTTGTCCCCATTTACAGCCAGTACACATCTCAGAGCCTGACTTTAGCAGTCCTGCAGATATCATCCACCTTACAAGTATCTGTTGTGAAGCTTATACCATGGCAGGTCAGTGATGCATGTGGTAAATATGTAACATAATAGTCCGTAATGGCTGTTAGATAGTGGTTTGAACCTCATCCTTGGTAAATGTGTGATTACGGTAACATTATTTTTGGGATCTCTCACCCACTACATCACCCAATGCCAGTATTTACAAGGGCTGGTGATGTTCTTCATCTTAGAAGTGCCTTGGGACAACATCCATCCAATAAGCTCCACGGCACGTGCGATAAATGTGGTACACTGTAGTAGCAATACATAGCTGGATAGGGGTTTAAATCTCAGTACTGGGAAGTGTGTGTTTGTCATCAGTACCCTCTGTGGAGGTTGCTGTGACTGTGTAATGGCAGAATGCATTGTGGAGCGGGTTTTGCTAAATTATTATATTGAGGACCTACTATATGTCACAATGTCCACCTTACAAGGACAACAGATGTCAAACAGCAGAGAGGCTGGTATAGACAATCCATAGCTCTACATGTGACATTATGGATCGGTGAACAATATAGGCAACCCATGTATTATACAGAGAACACTCTCACTTGTGTCTCATACACAAACACACTTGGCTAGGCAACAACAACTATATTGGTAGTTCCCTGCATATTGCCCACAGATAGTAACCACGGTGTGATTGCAGTGGATTACATGCCTGTTGACCACAACACTCCCACTGACATCAGAATGTACTGTGATGTGTAAAATCTCCTGACTGAGTGTGTGTGTGTTATCCAGCAAGTAAAAGGACATGGCACCCCGTTTCATCCCTACAATAGGCAAATAAATGCTTACAGTGGTCCTTTGCTATGTTACCCACTGGACACCTACAACAACTGTAGAGTCTGCAAATGTAACCCACAAAGGAAATACCATGCCTTATACACATGCCCTATATGGACATATGCACTAACTCCACTGAATACCTGTATTATGCTGTCAATGTAGGTGCAGGCACAACCTCATTTCCATAGCCAGGTCTCACCATATGAGGTCAGGAATGCCACATCAGATGATAACAATATGTTCACACAACATGCCCCAGAGACCCCAAGTACACTTCCACATATCACAGAACATGCATGTGGGACATGTGCACAACCCAGACACTGCCCATGTTATGGAATATAGATCACATACATGGCAAGCATTGCACAGTACTGGTCACCCACGATAGTAACCCAGATGAGCGGATGGTGAATACAATACCCTCTTGTGTAGGCCAATGCAGGGACTACACCCCTGAGCCACACTGGAGACCATTGTCATGTGGCCTGATGCCAAGGTATTCCCTTTGCCTAGTCTTGTACAGCCTTCTGGCACAGTCAACTACTACACACCTGTGAAGCAATGAATCCATGCATGTCAGTACTGACATGTGTGTGTGTGTATGTGTGTGTGTGTGTGTGTGTGTGTGTGTGTGTGTGTGTGTGTGTGTGCGTGTGTAGATTAATGATTTTGAAGCCATTCATACTCACTACACCTCCCATTGCCCTACTGTAGCATGTCTGCTGATGTCAGTCACCTTGAAATAACCCTTAGGCTATATATCAGCCTGATAAGCTCTGTGGCACGTGTGATAACTGCGTAATACTGTAGTGTTGCAAACTAGTTAGGTAGGTGTTCTGATCCTGTCAACTGTGATAATGTGTGTGATTCCCTGAAAGAGTGTGGTTGTGTCTTCCTTAACACCTGCTTTTGTGGACAGTCACATGTACTACATTTCCCTTATCCCAATTTTATCACTATTGCTGATGTCACTCACCTTCAAAGATACCTTTGGACAGCTCTCCAACATGTAAGCTCCGTGGCGCATGCAATAACTGCATAACAATGTAATAGCAATGCATAGTCAGGTAGGGGTTTAAAACTCAGTACTGGTAAGTGTGTGTGTTTGTGTGTGTGTTATCAGTGTCCTGTGTGTGTCTTGAGGTGATTGTGTAATGACAGGGTCCATTGCAGTATGGGATTTTCCACATCATTATATTGAGGAGCTACATGTCCCATTGTTGAAAATACAAGGCCAACATTTTCCAAACATTGTAGAGATTTTTGACAATCCTCAGCTATAAATGTGTACAGCCATGTGCAATTACCATGTGACAATATGGATTAGTACACAATATGGGCAACCATCATAATGCCCAGATACCACTCTCCACCCATGGATGATACATAAACATGCTTGGCTCTTACTCTAATACTCCCTTCCTTTCTTACTTTGTCTCTGTCGGTCTCTCTCACTCCCTCTCTGGTGGATGTGGAAAAGTACACCTGCTTTGCTTAGGCAGCAGTTTAAGTTTTTTAAGTGATGCTCATAATCAGCTGATGGCCTGTGCATGGATTGCAGTCCCCCACTAGCTAATTGCATGTGGAACAGCTGTGGTATCATTCCTATAGCCAATTGCATGGAAATACACTCCTATAACTAAGTACTTCATGTGGGTGTTGGTCCTTTTCCTTCACTGTGAGCAGGACTTCATGTGGGTGTTTGACAAACAGCATCACAGAGGGTAGTTGGATATACCTCTTACGACATACACTGTGGAGACAGGCCAACAAACAGGAGGGGGATGTTCCAGACATGTGGACAGAATGTAAGTATTGCTCTTCTACATTTGAAGTAATGTTGGTTTAACAGGGTTTGTGTGGATATGGCTGTTCTACATTATTTAATATCTGTCATGACAGTGTTATGTGGTTGAGGAAACTCTCACCTGTAGGGCTATCTGCAGACAGGCCAGTGTCTGGGTTTGGAATCTTACATGTGCTGTGTTACTCACACATTTCCTATCTTTAGAAATGCAGCAGCATACTCTGAGGATTGCAGTCAGTACATGGTGACAGCCATGTGAGTTACTGACATCATATCCCTCAGAAGACATATGTCACAACAAACCCATTACACCAGTAAAAGTATTAGTTTATCACAGCAACATGTCAATATTGGCCCTGTGTTTATGCTTCCAGTCACAACTCTGTCAACCTTTGTACATATGTCATGCAGTAAGAGGTGCATATGTTCATTGGTTCATAGGTTCATAGGTAGGTACTAGGTTATCGGCCCTTGGGCCTATACAAGCTCAGCCAAAAAGGTACCCTGGCTTTTGCCACCCAAGAACATTATGTTCCTGTACCACTGTCGAGCAGAGCCACAGAGATGATCCCCAGAGTGAATTTCCTAATTCCCATCCAATCATCAAGATTTTTCTTGAAGAGTGCTAATGAGGAGTGTTGTTTGATATAGATAGGTAGTTTATTCCAGATTATGGGAAGTCTCTGGGACAGGAATCTATCCCTCTGGCATGTTCTGTTTATTGTGGTGACAAGGTTTAGGTCCCTAGAGCGTGTAGCTCAGAGGGATTGGGATTTCTTTAAGTGGAGCATGTCCAACAGCTCTGGGTTTGACATAGCTTTGTATGTTAAGCAGAAATCACCTCTGAGTAGGCGATATGCGACTGAGTAAAACTGGAGTTTTTTGAGATGGTCTGCATAGGTCATCTGTTTGAGGCCAGTAATCCTCTTTGTGAGGTATTTCTGTGGCTTTCCAGTTGTTTTAGATGTCTTGTGAGGTACATACCAAAAGGGGCATTGTACTCTATAATGGGAATAATGAGTGATGAGTAGAGGGGAACAATGACCTCTTTTTTTCTGGATGAGAAACCTTTTGTGATGAGGTGTACCACGTAGAAGGATTTCCTGACTACTGTGGCAATGTGATTATCAAAGGAGAGACTACTGTCCACCTGTGTCCCAAGGTCTCTTATCACACCTTTGGTGTTAAGTATACTACCACCTATGATGTAGTTCATGGGTACAGAGTTTTTACCAAAGGGGATGACAATGCTCTTGTTGGCATTGAGCTTGAGGCCATGGCTTTGACACCAGGCATCTGTTTCAGTGAGGCCCTTTTGTAGGATGTCCACATCATTAGGAGTTTCGATTATGGCTCCTAGTTTGCAGTCATCTGCGAACTTCATAAGCCAAAGACCCTTTGTGTTAGCCTGTACTTCAGAGAAGTAGATACCAAACAGGTGAGGACCCAGGACTGAACCCTGTGGTACTCCACTTGTCACTGGTCTGAAGTCGGATTTGGAGTCTGCTACTTTCACAGTGTGGGTTCTGTCAGTGAGCCAGTTGGCAACCCATCTTGTAACATAGGGATTTATACCTAGTTTAGTGAGTTTATCTATAATTCCAGAGTGGGGGATGGTGTCAAAAGTCTTGGCAAGATCTAGATAGGCTGTGTGAACCACCTTACCCTTGTCTACGGCTTTGGTGACCACTTCAAAAAAGTCTATCAGGTTTAGGAGACATGATCTGCCTTTGACAAACCTGAACTAGGTGGGGTCCAGAGTTTGGAGACTACCAATGTCTTTGTTTATAAGTTCCATGATGATACATTCTATGGCCTTGCAGACCAGACTCGTCAGGCTAATGGGGCAGTAGTTCCCGGGGTCCGTGGTGGCTCCACCCTTGTGGAGTGGGATAACCATTGATGTGTGCCATTCAGCAGGCACAAAGCCTGAGGTGAAGTTATGATTGAACATGGTACTTAGGTGGGGTGCCAGTTCGTTCTGTAGTTCATGTAGAACACAGCCTGGGATATTGCCTGGTCCCATGGATGCTGTGTTCTTGGCTTTGGAGAGTGTGGTTTTTACCTGTGCAGCCGTGATTACAGGAACTTTGGTATAGAGATGGGCTCTTTAGGGGGTGAGAGGGGGATAAAGTTAGCACTGAACCTATCTGCCAGGATGTTGGCAATATCAGTTGGGTCTGTATATTTAATTCCATTGTGCTGTAACTCAGAGCAGTTCTGAGTGTTGCCATTGAGATTCTTGACATAGCTATAGAATGCTTTCTGGTTGTCTTTAGAATCAGTGGCAATTTTCTTTCCGTAACTAGCTTTGGAGGATTTTATCAGGGATCGCAGGTTCTTACTGAGGCTGACCAGGGAGCTCCTCAACTCATGGGCTTTTACTCTCTTTTGCAACAGTTTCTTCCTTCTGTTGTACAGTTTGTTTATGGCAGGGGACCACCAGATTGGCTTCCTTATTTTGGAGGATAGCATCTTGGTTCTGTTTGGGATAGCACGATCCATGCACTCAGGTAAGTGCTTATAAAGGGCAATTGTGTAGGATTCAGTAGTTGTAACTGTATTGCCCATCTGCATGGGTGTCATGAAGTTCACCACTTCTGTCTTAAGAAGCATGGAGTTGGCTTTGGAGAAATTTTTTACCATGGTTTCCTTAATGGGGGGTGGGGTGGGGGCAGGATGTGGATATCTAGGATAATTAGCTTATGGTTGGATTGGACCAATGAGGCGTTGACTTCAGGTGTGAAACACTGGTCACTCATGTTGGTAATGACTAGATCTAGGATATTGTTGCCCCTGGTGGGGGTGTGGATAAGTTGATCCAGGGCATTGGAGTTTATGAATTCCAGAAAGCGTTGAGCAAAGGAGTTGGTACATGAGTAGTTTTCCCAGTTAATGGTGGGGTAGTTGAAATCGCCCATTATTAGGGTGTTTGGTTGAACCCTAATATTTTCCAGTACATCAAGAAAAGAGGAATGGGAATCCTGGGGCATGTTGGGTGATCTGTAGCAAGCTACAGTTTGGATTGCAGTTTTGCCCAGAGTTAGTTGCACTTGGATAACCTCGGCTGCATTATGCTGAGCAACTAACCTGGAGGTGTAGATATCCTTAATGAATATGGAAACACCTCTGCTTTTGGTGTTCTGGTCCAGGTTACATGGCTGAAAAGTGTGGTATGAGTTATAGCCTGGCAGTGCAGGGGTGTTCTCTGGAGCCTTGAACCAGGTCTCAGTCACTGCACAGATATCGATGTTCTCCATTTTAAAGAGTGCCTCGAGTGAGTGCATTTTGAGATTTAGACTTCTAGCATTGAGTAGCATTACCCTCAGTTTTTGCTTGCCTGTTCCTATTATGGTGGTGAATTTGTCATTTGGACCTTGCCTAAAAAGGAACTATAGGGGGTGGCAAGATCCTTAGCCAGTATCCGGAATCCCAGGGGTGACAGGTGCAGGCCATCTCTGGCAAAGCATCGTGGTCTATCAACCATTTCATCCCAGGCAGACAGATACTGGATCCCTTTAGAATGGCACCAGAAGCTTAGCCAATTGTTGAAGCCAATCATTTTGTCCTTGTACTGCGGCATCATTCTGGGTAATGGCAGAATGCTACTCAGGGCTTGGGTCATACCTGCCTGGGCTACAAGATCGGAGAGCTCTTCCATGTCTCTTTTCATGTAGTCCAGGGAGGTCTGTCTCAGGTTGTTCACACCAACATGAACAATGACAAAGTCATGTTTGTACTTGTTTTGGAGTGACCTGAGTGCGTGGGTTATGTGGTGGATCCTGGCAGCCTACAGGCAGCTGACAGTAACCTTCTCCTTGTTTAGCCTGGTGAGTGGGAAATCAGTGTGCCTGACTATAGAGTCACCTATGACTAGTGTGTTGGGTACGTTGTTTTGCCTTATTGGCTGTGGCTGAGTAGCACACTGAGTCTGCAGGCTATGTGTCATTTGGGTTGTGTTGGGGGGTGGAGGTTGCTTGCATTTCTGCTTTGGAGGTCTCTATTGCTTGAGTAGATTATTATTGATAGCCTCTGCGAATGTTTTTGTGTTTCTATGTGTGGATTTTGGTGGTGTAGATTTAGTGAGACTATGTGATGAGTGTGGTGTGGTGCAAATGTTTACCTTCTCCTCATGACTGTCAGGTTCAGTCTTGGTTGGTGAGAGCTTTTCCTCCAGTTTGGCTAGATAAGTGCATCTCTCACAAGTTGTATTGTTGGTAGGTAGGAGGAGAGGGTTGTCTGTGTACATGAGGCAATTTCTACATTGCCCCAAGGTGCCCAGATTCATCAGATAGACAGGAGAGAACACTGGGAGCTGACCCTTGGACATGCCTGAATAAAAAACTATTTTCCTCTAGATAAGTGAGGAAAGTGAGTACAAGAGCTGTTTTTCTCTAAGCAAGTAAGGAAAGTAAGTACCAAAACTGTTTTCCTCTAGGTAATGAGGAAGGTTGAGTACTGTAGTAATTAATAGGTTATTTAGTGCTTACAAGTTCTGAACAAGTGCTGATCACAAATAAGCAAATTCAAGTGCTAAAACTAAGAATCTGTATCTAGACTAAACTAGTTACATGAAAGGGGGGAAACTAAACTAGTTACATGAAAGGGGGGAAACAAGTGCAAATGTGGTCTTTTAAATCAGAAAGTTGAGAGAGATGAAAAAACTGCCCAAATGGCCAATAACTACAATTTCTGGGCCAGAATCACTCCTTATGTGGTAGATAGGTTACCTAGTGCTTTCCCCTCCCACTTATAAGCTAGAAGGCTTCCCTCCAACACAGAAAGCTTGGGGGGGGGGGCTCAGAAGCTTACATACAGTCCTGGATACAGCAAATCTGAATCTGGACTACACTAGTTACAGGAAAGGTTTTTTTTTTTTTTTTTTTTTTACAGTACAGTACAGTAAAGTGCAGTTTCAGTATATCATTATTTACTGACCTCATACCTGATAACAAGCCAGTGAGATATCAGACTGCTAGACAAGTTATGTATAGTAGGCCTTATATTTGAGGACAAAACCTGGACATTCTGTTGTAGTGTGTACAGTAGTGAGGTCTGTGTACTTATGGTGATTGTTGACAGAGAGTGTATTGTGAATATGTACCTTGGCCTGTGTACAGACTGTGGTAGATGTCATTGTTCTTGGTCCTATTCTATATGATGTTGCATGGTGCTCAAGTGTATGGTACCCTATTGGTGTACATGTTTGTGGGGCCAGACCGACACATGTCCCATGCCACAGTCAGGCATTGAAATAAACTGTGTATTGGCCAAGTATATGTAGGGTTAGTGTGTGAGTGGCACATATGAGGATGGTGTTGTTCACACAGTCCATATACTGTAATATTACATACGCTTACCATATGTGACTGTGGCTGTGTTCAGATTGGTTGTGGGTATGCACTTTCACACAGGTGTCTGTTACTCCATGCTGTTGCATCCGAGTTCCTATGAGTACAACGAAAATGCATTATGTCGAATGTGTTTTCCTTGACACATGTAGAGCGAACAGGCAAAACAGCGAAGCAGCTGTTCAGTGAATTCTTTCCCTGAGAAAGAAGTCGCTTGACAGCTTCTTTGTTTTGCCGTGTTCTGAAGTGTAGTGTGGTCCCTTGTGCGGTATAGCTCCCGAGCATGATTGTGCAACAGTTACTGACCTTAGGGTTAGGGTGCGGGTTAAGGTAAGTGCATATGTATGAAAGTGTTTAGTGTTTTATATTTTGTGTTAAATGTATGGTTGAGTTACGTGTATGTGTTCTCAGTTGTTTACTTTTGTTTTGGAGGAGTAGAATTAGGGTTAAGGTAAGTGTGTATGTGTTTGGAGCTGTTTATGTAAACGTGCGAGAGTTACTGACCTCTGGGTTAGGGTGCAGGTTAAGGTAAGTGCATATTGTTTAAAATGTTTGCTGTTTTTTAACCATTAAATGTATGTTTGGGTTATGTGCATATGTGTATTTAGTTGTTTACTGGTTTTTGGCAGGGTATAATTAGGATTGGGTATGTGTGTATGTGTTTGGAAGTGTGTAATGTTTTTTTTTTTTTTTTTTTGCGTGGGTTGGAACAGCGATTTCTTTCCCTAGGAAAGAAATCGCTGTTCTGTGGGTTTGACATTTTGATGTAACATCGCTCGCTGTTTTAAGCATTCGGTGTTGCAATATAGACCTGTTACATCCCTGTAGAGCCTGCTATATTTGCAGGTACATGTGTATTCCCCCATAAGAAATGTAGGCCAGTGTTACGGCAGTCTGCCTGTAGTTTGCACAGTGATTTGTGACATGCCTAACAGCTCAGTGTATTTACCCAGTGTGATGTTATGTCCAGATATTTGTCAGCTGTACCCTTGCTGGGCCACCATAACTGTTGTGTATTTCCGACAAAGCAGTGAGATGCTGTACAGATGTATGCCACTAACTAGTGGGTAGTATGTGGGCTTGTGACCTTTGCTACTCTGGTTATTATGTGTCAGGAAAGACGGGAGTGTGTGAGTGCATAAACTTGTGTGAGCTTATCTATTCCAGTATTTTCGTAATATCCCCATTTACATGACTGTAAACATCTACTTTGTCAGGCTTGGTCCACATGTCTTGCACTAAGGAGTTCTGTGTATACCTCTGGACTGACCAGACTGTGTCAGACTTCCACATTTATTGGTCATATCTATACTGTATTCCACAGGATCATTACTGTGATTTGTGTGGTACTGCACGATGATGATCTTATGATGTCTGTCAGTAACTGATGGCGTACATGTCAATATCAGATGTGACTTCCCACACATTTCTGTTAAGACAAACCCTGTTACAGTAGCAACATTCTACATTTATACCTGCAATACTTACATGACATCACCTTGCACTAAGAAGTTGTGACTATTGGTGCTGAAGTATGACTCAACTACATGTTATGGACATATGTTATAAACATATATATATATATATATATATATATATATATATATATATATATATATATACACACACACACACACACACACACTCACACACACACACACACACACACACACACACACACACACACACACACACATATATATATATATATATATATATATATATACACACACACACACACACACACACATATGTAGATATATGTATACATGTACATATATATATTGCGCTATATATATGGTCATATGTAGATCTATCTGTATATATATATATATATATATATATATATATATATATATATATATATATATATATATACGGTGGTGGTGCTGTGGTAGCATTGTCGCCTCACAGTAAGACGCTGTCCGGTTCGATTCTCAGCTTGAGCGTCTTCTGCGTGGAGACTTGCATGAATGGGCATACCTTCATTGAAGGTTGTGCATCAGGGCTGGTAACTTGGTATGTAAAAATCAACTACCAATCATTAGCAGAGCGGAGTTCCGCTGTGGCGACCCCTAACCGGGAAAAGCCGAAAGACACAACAATATATATATATATATATACACACACACATACACACACACACACACGCACACACACACACACATATATATATATATATATATATATATATATATATATATATATATATATATATATATACACACACAGATAGATCTACATATGACCATATATATAGCACAATATATATGTTTATGTACATGTAGATATATCCATATCCTTATGTGTACACGAGTGTTGTATTTACGTTCCCAGACGTATCCCACCATATTTATCTGATATATGTTTATATAGATATAACAACATATTGATTCAACAATATGTCCACTAACAAGTACTACACAATTGTAGAAGTCAAAGCAGTTGTTCACTACTATTCAGTATGTGTACTGACAGATATACTGGAAAAAAAAAACAACAGATGTTTTCATATCTGTGATGGTTTAGTGGCTAGCTGTTCTGACTATAGTTTCCTGGGATCAAGACCTATAATGGCTGTTTATTTTGTTGCTAGGCAGAATAAGGACTGTTGGATACAGAGTGGTTAAGGCAGTTTTCAGCAGCTTTAAGCGGGTTTGCATGAGTTTGCCCGACGATAAGCAGTGCTAACATATGGTTAAACGTACAGGCGCTTAAACCATTTCAGCTTTGCTTACCAGTGCACAAATCTGCTTAGCATTTATATTGCAGTAATGCTGAAACTTGCTAAGCATGACTAATCCCTGTTAACCAGTGATCACATTCCAGTCTGATAAAATATCAGGGTAATGACATCTTTAATAAGTGTATTTAATTCCATGTACATAACATGCGTCTATATGCTGTCATTACAGTAGCAAGGGGTGTGAGTCTACTGTCTGGGATACCTGAGTATATATGGCTTGTACTACACTCTTTTCCATTTGAATGTGTTTCATACATGGGTAGTATCCCAGGTTATATGCAGTCACACTGGCATGTAGTGTATCATTACTTTACTACTGTTGACAGTGCTTTCCCAGGTAAGAGTAGATTGCAGATTGTAGTACTGGAACCAAACACCCCTGCATGCAAAGATGGACTCTTGAGTCCTCACTATCACGTTCTTGGTGTGTGAGCTGTGTGTCATTAAGTATTTGCTATTGGATATTGATCTGACATGTGGATATTAACTGTAGACTATTGTCTGTATAGGACATGTCATTGAGGGCTGCTGCCATGTAGTAATGGCATACCTATCAGTGTCAGGCGTCTATCTGTCAACACATTCATCCTGATGCATAACCAGTTGGCTAGCTGATGTTTGTCTGTCTTCTGTACAGATGTGCATATGTCAGGTGTCCATCTTGGCTGCTTACAGGCAATCTATGCTTGACTGACACTGACATATCTGCCCAGCTGTGTTATGAATGCCACAGCTAGGAATCCCCACCCTGTATGCACCACATGCCATAGATACCTCAACTACACTGCCACAGTTAACAGAACATGCTTGGGTACAGGTCTCCAAGACAGACACTGACCATGTTATGTAATACATGTTGCATACATGTCAATTGGAGCACCTCACTGGCCCTCTGCAAGAGGCAACCAGATGATTGGATGTTGCATTTAACTCTCACAATGAGGATCACTCCTGTGGCATCAGTTGATAGATGGCCTGCTGGCAAATGGCAGGTGACATGATACCACTGTACCCACATCCCCTACTCTTTCCATCTCTCCATGGACAATATCCTGGTACTCACCTAGGAACACCTGCACCTATGGACCCCAGTACTGACAAATGTGTCAGTGTACATTAATGAGAATAACAGTGTCTCTGTGTTTGTAAACCTGTAGTTGATAATACCCTGAGGGCCTTCACACCCACTACACCCCCATTGCTATAGTTAGATATGGCTGCTGCTGTAATGGACATTTACATCTACCTTGTTACACTCTTCACCTTATGGGCTACCTGGAGCTTGCAGTACCAGCACAATACTGTTGTACAAATGGGTAGATAGGCATGGGTTACCCTCTGAGTCCTGGCAAGTGTGTGTATATGTGCAAGTGTGTATATTTGTAGGATAAAGCATTCTAATGCCACATTCTCCTAATAAAATACACCTTGCCATACATTATAAGGGATAGTGATGTTGCTGACCGTAGGAGAGCCATGACAAAGCATCACCCTACTATCCCTGTGGCATGTGCAATAGATACATATTCCTGTCGTAGCATTCCTGAGATAGACAAGGGGTTGTATTGCAGTCCTGGTCAATGTGTGATGGTGGGTATGGCAGAGTATTATCATGGGTTTCAGAGATTACAATATCCAAGGTGGGGTGTGAGTGCTGGGTATACTGTCCTTTCACCATGGTACCCCCAGTACATGTCCCAAGGTCCACTGTATGGGGACAACTGTCACCATCAACCATAGAGGTAACTGATTACAATATCCAGCCCAATGGTGCATGTGCTATGTTCAACTTATCTGTAACAGAATGGACACACTGACAAGGTAGTTAGCACTGATAAACCCAGGTATCTCAGATGTGTGTATGACTGTTATGTGTTTGTCAATGTGTATATGACAGTATGTCACACTATGTATTGTTCATAAACAACCAGTACATCCCCCAGTACCATACTGTACAAGGCCTGGTGATGTTTTTCACTTAACAAGTAACCTGGGACATACCTTATCCTAAAAGCTGTGTGCTGTTTGCAATTAAGGCCACACACATTAGTAGCAATAAGTACCTAGGTAGGGGTTCTACTCTCAGTGTTGCCAAGTAAGAGTGTGTGTGTATGTGAAGGGATCTACTTCATTTTACAGAAAATACTTGTCCCAGGAGGTCATCTGTCTGAGAACTGACTGGCAAATGCTAACAATTCACAGGTATCATCTTGTGGAAATTCATTCCATCAAAACTAGTAGTAGATGTGTAAATGCCCTCTTCCCCACTGTATATTTGTACAGCAATACTGGGGTTGGTATATATAGCTAGGTGTGGATCTTGTGGACACAGCCAACATCATTGTGGTTGTTGTTGAGTGTGTATCCCTCCACTTGGTCGGCTGTAATACTGTACAGTTTATGTTAACAGGTTAAGTAGTTGTCAATCACACTTTCTGCAGTTCTACACCACCCAAAACCCTTCAAAGGGTAGGGGTATGCCACCCACACCAGCACACCTATGTTTACCAAGTTGAGGATTACATTACATTGGGGAAGGGGACATATACCCTGCCAGTGCCATCATCAATGACATTAAACTAGCAGACTGATTATTTCCCAATGTGATGTTGTGCCTATTCTGTCGTGGTGGAATTACATAGGCTAACATGGGCTCCCTGCAAAATTACATACATCCATGTGTACAGTATTCTCTGTGTATTGCATTAACACCAAAACCTCTGTGTGTGTGTGTGTGTGTGTGTGTGTGTGTGTGTGTGTGTGTGTGTGTGTGTGTTATACACACACATGTTGTGTGTACCACCCGGTACACTTACCATTGTCCACTGTAGAAGGGCCGCTGACATCAGCCACCATGTGCTCACCTGTATACACCCCTCAGATCTATCAGGCATGTGGCACATGCAGTAACTGGTATACAGACCTGTGACATGTGTTTAGCTGTACCCAAGATATGGCACAGTCAAGGTGTCACCACAGCACCATACCCCTTGTAGGAAACAACAGCAGACCAACATCCTGCTGACACATAGACACCTAGAACACAAATGGAATACATTATGGAGACCACAATCACTCAGTGTTAATAACAGCTATAATGCATCATGGCTGGACAGCTACACATCCTGACATGTATGCATTAAACTTTAGTGCTGAAAACGTGTTACACAGCATTACATTGGTACACTGTAGTACAGTCACCCTGTGCATCAGAACCATACTAGCCTGTCCCTGCATCGATGTCATGGATGACAGGGATGTGGCACAGGTATCATCATATGCACAGGGTGTGTTGTGGGTTTGCTAGAGACCTGGGCTGAGCCATTTGTTTGACATCATGTGTGTGTGTTAGAGGGTTTCATTATTAATTGGGTTGTGCAGATGTGGTGTGTGCAAGTATGGGGTTCCCTAGCTGTGTTGGTGATGTGTGTGTGTATGCATGCACACAGTTCTGCCATGTGGCTGCCCTATACAGGGGTTTGTTGGACAGCTGTAGACTGTACCTGGCAGGGTGTGTAGTTCACTGTCTCTGGCCATGGACATGAGAACTGTGCCTGCCAGGGGTTCCATGGGCACTGCCAGGTACAAGCCAAGATATGGTACTCTCTCCTGATGATGACATATGTCCACTGGATCTAGGTCCCTCTTGGGACCAGCCAGGGTCATGTGCATATGGCCTACTATGTTGTGGTGTGGACAGTTCCCCCCTGCAGTGCTGGCACTGGTACTGCTACTACGGGAGTGGCTCTGACTTGTTGCACGCCCACATCGACCTCCACTTGTTGGTGTTGCTAGCCTATGTCCACATGGCTGTTGCACTACTCCCACCATATGCTCAAGCACAGACATTCCACAGTCGAGGATTCCCACCATCTCACCCAACCATCTAACCAGGACCTCTGCAAAATAACAGTGGGCACCTGCAAGATCACAGATGTTGTCAATAACAGCAGAATTAGTAGCCCTCTGGAGCCTCAGACCCTGTCTGGTATAACATTTCATACATGCCTGCATCTCCACAACAGCCTGAAAAATGGGTCTTGTGTCACCAGCTGTGGCACTTATGCCAGGGGCATGATGACCAGCAGCCCTCCTATGGACACCCCTGTACATCTGCCTGTGTGGTACATCACCAGGGATCTGGCTATGGCTGCTCTGTTCAGACACACTTGTCATAGTCACCACACTGTCTTGTCCCATGCCACCACCCACCAACTGTCCCTCATCTATGGCCACTCGTGATAGGGTATGTATAGGCAATGTGACTGTGTGTGGGGATGGGGTTGATAACAGTGGGATGTCAAATGATGGCAGAGCTTCAGCCCCTGACAACCCTGCCTGTGCCTCACCACACCTATCATCATTGTTAGAGTCTGTATGGACACTAACATCAGTTTGCCTGCAGGAGGGGAGGGACCCTGACCACCTCGTCATCTATAAGGGGAAAACAAGAAACACACTTTAAGACCTGTACATCATTGCTTACTACACACACACACACACACACACACACACACACACACACACACACACACACACTTGCTTACTTACAGGTGAGGTTGCACAAAGATATTACACACAGACCTCTCATTACCCATCTGTCAACATGCATGACATATGGCACTCAACAGCATGCACTGCAGCTATAGTCAATCCCTGTTACCAATATTATACATATCTGTGATGCATGAGCTGTGTTAGTAGGTGATGTCCCTTCCCCTGGAACACACTGCACCCATGTACACAGTATTGCTGTGCACCTGTTCAGCACCCTGGCATGTACTGTGCACCATACCTCACAGGTGTACATGCCATTGCTGAATGTGTATATGTGTGTCAGTTATGTTTGCTCTGCTGCTCACAGCTCCTATGTGTTTTTCCGACAGATATCTGGGATGATATGTGGACAGATGTCAATAGTGAATGCCTGATGTCTGATTTGTAGATCTCATCATCAGTAGTGCATGTATGACCAATGAAATACAATTACACTGACAGCCTTCAAACCTCACTGTGGCTATGAGGAGTGTACACACCCTTATTGACATAGCACCCTCTTTCCTGATATGCCATGGGGCCACAATACTCCATATGTTAAAATTACACAAACATAATATGTGAAATATGACCTGTGCAGTCAAATGCAGTATAGAAACAATGTATTTGTTGTGCAGATGCTGAATGAGGTGCATAGAATATGTGAGTGCATAAGTGTGCACACCCTTAACATGATGATTTGTTGCACCAAATATTAGGTGTACTACAGCAGTCATTATTCCTGGAAGGGGTATACTAGCATGACCCATCTGCACTTTTATTTGGTCACTCTGCCCTGCAAATGTCCCCTAACTCTGCATGATTGCAAGGTCAAATCACGAGCTACACATGAGTGCCATTTTGCAGTGTCCCAAATTCAGAACACCATGTGTACTGGCCTAGACCCTGCTAATGAACGGCAAACATACAGGTGTACACTGACACCAGCAAGGTACAAATGGGAATGGTGGGCCTGTGGTGGAGTGAGGTGTTGCTTGTGCAGCACATGTATCTTAAATGATACTGTCTGTAGGTTTCGAACTTGGTCTTGGTACACCATTACACATTGCAACACATGCCTTTGGGGGACTTTTGATGTAATACGTATGCTACCTCTAGAGAGCTCTGGCTGATGCTTCCTGTGGAACATCTGTCCCATCTGATTACCATAACCCATAGGCCACACTTATGCAGAGTCCAGGAGATTGTCGACACAGGTACTGCACAGCCAGTAGTTGCTAGACATTCCTGCAACTCCCTCAGTGTTGTGGCATGTTTCTAGGCAGCCTCTATGACCAGTTTGCAACATGTGTCATCATCTGTCTTGAATGGCCATCTATTTATTTTCGACATTAATGTTGTCCCATACATCCTCGTCACATGCATGACTGTCTGCACTGTTTGCCATCATATATGCAATGGTGAGGTAAGGCTGCGTGTCCCACTCCTGCATGCTACCTGTTGGGTATGGAATCCATTCCATGGCTTGTAAGATGTGTGCAAGCCACGGCTGCCTCTGTTGCAGGTGAGTGGGCAAATGTGATGGACATACATCTGGTGTGACAGCGAGGACCTGTACTTGCTGGAAGGTCCATACTCATGAAGAGTGTATTCTGTCAGTACCTTAAAAGTTTCTTCCACAATATGTTATTTGGAGTGTGTGCACACATATGCTTCCAGTGTTTGTTAAGGTATGTATTCAACATATTTGCTGTCCTAACATAGGATTCCATATTACACATTCATTGCTCATGTTAGGACCACATTACAGGCTGTAAGGGTTGTGGAATGTGGTATTGTGATATCCCGTTGTGTAGATCTGTAACAGTTGCCATTGTAATAGTGGTACAACTATTGTAGCACTGTATAAGGGTGATGTTTCAGACATTTTCCTACTGTAGGCCATTTATCCCACCATTATGTTTATCTCTGTCCACACATCTTGCAATGACAGGTCGCTAGTTATATTGCAGGACTCTTGCATACCCTTCAAATATGCCACCATGGTGACCACTGTGATAAAGTGCAGTTAACAACAACAATAAGTGAGCATGTACAGCATGCATTATTGGTAGGTGTGTTAAATGTATGCATGGCAAATACCATGGTCATGACATGGCCAATGTATTGGCAAACCTGAGCAAAAAACACCATAGTCACTAGCTACAGGTTGCTGCCAAAGAGGTATACCAGAAGGACCTACATAGTTGTGTGAGAGATGTGATGTCAGTAGCTACACCTGTGGCATTGGTACAGGGTGGGAGCAGCATTTCAGTACATCAACAGTACAAACCCACAATACTACAGATTATGCACATCTGTTCATTACTACAATGCAGCAACAGACTATATATATTTTAGCTCACATATGCATGATTAAACTCTACAGATGCAGATGGATAAGCAACAGTGATCTACTGATGTGCCCTGTGGCCTGACCTGCATGCTCCTCGTCCATTGTGTGGGTAGCACCCACCTCCACAATGCTATCAGCTGGGTCTTGTCTTTACTGGTGGGCAGGTGCCTTGAGGCTGGCGAGGAGCTCCTCAGCATGTGTCAGGGGGGCTGGATGGCATGACCCCCCCCCCATGGTACCTCCTAACTGCAGCAGCATGCTGATGGGCGTGACGGATGAGGTCATTGCACCGATGTCGGACCTGCTCATAACTGCAGTTATGCAGACCAACATATTTTACCCTGTGGATGAGCTCATTCCACAGGGCAGTCCTCTATGCAGATTATGGGCTGTACAGCCAAAGAAGGTGTGGTGGTGCTTCACCATGTAGTTGATTATGACATCATTTTCCTGGGGGAATTAAACTGGCAAATGCTCTCTAGACAAGGTGCCTGAAAGACATAAAGAGGAAAAAAGGTCTGTGGACCTCATACTGCAAGGGTGTAATAGTTGTTAATTGACATCTCTGTCGCCCCTCCACCAGATCTGCAACAATAATCTAAACACACAACTCAATGTGTATGTTTACAGCAAACTTACTGTTGGGACATATATCGTATTGTATGACAAATAGTGCAATGTGTTTCTAGTCATGTTCTATGTTGAAACACTGTCATTAGTGGCCTGTTGATAACAATATCACCTGCATGCCATTGTAAGGGCCACTATGGTTCCATATATGCATGTGTTCTGTTTGCTATGTGACAGCTCCAAATCTGGTGTTTTGTGTTAATGGGGATATCAATACATGCTGTTAGAAGTAATCCTGGATTGTGTGGACTATTACTACCCTTATATGTTCTATAACTGTGACACAATAGCATGTTTGGGAAGCCTGTTCCCAGAAGAACCACCTCTCCCACTTCATTTGGCCATGTTACCAGGCCTCAGCACATCTGGGACCCACTCTAGGACTTCATCATCTGCTGGTCCTGCACTACCTTCAGGTGGAACCACCTCAGGGGAGGGTGTTCGTTCCCCCCCAGGAGCACACACAGACAAGCTCTTGTCACTTGAAGTCAGGTCCAAGGTCTGATGCATAGGGAGCTCCACAGAGACATGGGAGATATGTTACACCACCTTGCCTCTCTCGGTACATGGTTACAGGGTTCGCATGGTTCTCCTGCTCATCCCTCAGTTCAAGCAACTTCAGGGCCATGAAGGTGCAGTTGTGACTGACCATGGGTGGGACCTTGGTCCCACTGTTTCCATTTGGGGGCTCATGGGGTTCCACTTTCCAAACACCACTTCCCATCCAAGGTGTTTACCCACCACGTGTCATATACAATCCCTGTATGCTGTCTTGTCTGTGTTCCAACCCATCCTACCTCCCAAAATATACCTATTATCCTTCCCCAACATACCAATCTCCCCTTCACAAACAAGGGCAATGCGTTCCCAACATGGATTTCACACCAGTCATAACTGTCCATTTTGCACCCGCTTACTACTGTGTATATATATATATATATATATATATATATATATATATATATATATATATATATACATATATATATATGTGTGTGTGTGTATATGTGTGATGTTTTCTGAAACATATCATGCAGCACTGTCATTCAACAGTAGAGGAAATGTATATATATATATATATATATATATATATATATATATATATATATATATATATATGTATATATGTGTGTGTGTGTGTGTGTGTGTGTGTGTGTATGTGTGTGTGCATGTTTGGTGTGTGTGTGTGTGTGTGTGTGTGTGTGTGTGTGTGTGTGTGTGTGTGTGTGTGTGTGTGTGTGTGTGTGTGTGTGTGTGTGTGTGTGTGTGTGTGTGTGTGTGTGTGTGTGTGTGTGTGTGTGTATATATATATATATATATATATATATATATATATATATATGTGTGTGTGTGTGTGTGTGTGTGTGTGGGGGGGGGGGACGACAACAATCATATGGCTGACACTATATGATCGAAAATTGAAATGCCGACAATGTGAAACCGGCATGTCAGTACAATGCGGAATGGAAAGATTTCCATTCTTGCACTGTAGTGTGATCTCGGAGTTGGTATATTAAAGTTACGGGAAGTGTGGGTTGCAGAGCCCCCCTGCTAGCAGTTTAAAGGAAATTTTATTTTCCTTTTTCATGGTCTACTTCCATTGTCGATATTTCAAATGTTGGTCATATGGTGTCAGCTTTGTGAATTTGTGAAGTAGTTCCATATACATATATATATATATACATATATATATATATATATATATATATATATATATATATATATATATATATATATATATATATATATATATATATATATATATATATACATATACACACACACACACACACACACACAACCACACACACACACACACACACATATATATATATACACACACATATATATATATATATATATATATATATATATATATATACATCTGGAGTGCATTCAGACATCAGGTCCACACTCTCTAACTCACCTTCTTCCACAGCTGCACTGTTCTGCCTTGCTCCCAAAAAGAAGGGTGTCACATGGACACAGCCTAACATTAGGGCGGTATATATAGGGACAGATTGCAGGTAAGCCTATTACAAACCTATGATATTCGTGCATGATATATTTCATGTTAACATGACTGTCCTGCAGGTGGTGGGGTCTGAAACTCATGTGTCTATCATAACTTCATTACTTCCACCACCAGCTGTTTGCCACACTAATATACATGTCTTGAAGTACAGAACACACACACTATGATGGCTTACATCTTGTCATTCAGTGCTGATCTCTACAGTTGACAGGTATGGCCTACTGCCCACAGGGCCAGATGCAATGTCCATAGCAGTTGCTCAGTAGGATATCATTACAACAAGTCTTGATGGCACATATAAATCTTTCCACATAATCTATCCCATTATTACAAAGTACTACATTCAGTTACATGCATATATGTTTCACATACATGTTGTAGTATTGTCCTCTCTTCTAGGTCCACTTCATGTGTCCTTTGTTTTATATACTTTTGTTTTGGTTTGGTTTGTAGTTTTAATTTCTCTCTCTCTCTCCACTACAGGGATTGAGCTGCTTTGAATAGGTTGCAGCATGGATTTTGTAGGTGATGCTCATTATCAGATGATGGCCTCTGCACCAATCATTGTTCACCACTTACTAACTGCATGCAGCCAGCTGTGTAGTCCCTTCAATTACCACTGTCATGGCAACCCACTACTATAAATTACTACATCATGTGGGCATTATCCCTTTGCCTTTCCTGTATGGAAGACATCCTTCCTGTGCGTGGGCAGCAGTGTTACAGAAAGAAGGCAGCAATACCTCTTACAACAGGACTTGCGGACATAGGCCAACTACATATTTGTATAAGGTTCCAGAACTACAGACAGTGTGAGTATTGTTGTTATATACATTGAATACCACTAGTTTTACAGGGTTTGTGTGTACATGCTAATTTTGCATGGAATGCAGTCTGTCTGCATAGCTCTCAACTATGGGCCTATCCACTTGATGACCAGAGGATTGGCTATTATGTTTTGTCTGTTCAACACACAGGTCTTGTCTCTGATATATCAGTGGCATTCTCTCTGTTGAGTGCTATCAGACATGGCTGCATCCATTTGTGTTTCTGACTTCATATTCCTGAGTAAGGGTATGTTGCAACCAATCCGGTAACACCAACAACTTTCACAGTGCATAACAGCAATATTGCAAATATGGCCCTGTGTTCCAGCCTCTGTCCTCCACCTATATATCAGGCTTTGTCCATATGTTATACAGTAAGAGGTTGTTAAGTA